>NW_010311479.1:0-28035 GCF_000700745.2 Antrostomus carolinensis
GAGGTCCTTTCCAATCCCCAACATTCTGTGAACATTCTTTTATATTTCTGGTTCTGAACTCTGAAGACGAAGTGTCCAAGAAGTATCAGATAAGTAAAAGAGAAGTAATTTTACCTTTGTATATGTAAAGGTATTTGTTACGAAGCTCAAGTCTTTTCAAGCATTGTTTTCAGTATGAAGTGCTATATTTGGGGCTTATAATGCTTGCTCAGTATCTCAAATATATTGAGTAACTCAGCTGAGTAAGGTAGAGTTATATAGAATGCCACCACAGAAATATTCCTAAAGTAATGATATAAGTACAGTTTTGTGTGCTATTTTTTTGGGGGTTTGTTTAGTTGTTTGGTTTGACCTAAGACAAGTTCAAAGATTGCAAAGTTGATAAGTGGTCCAACTTTGTCAGTCATTTAAATGTGGCAGGAATCACTGTCTATGCTTCCTTCAATGACAGTCCAGCTGGGACTCTGCAGTTCCATGCAAATATCATAAATATTGCTTTATTATAGTGAGTTACAAAAGACTGGCCAGAGTAACAAGTAGATCTTTAAATGTTTACTTTTTGAAATATTACTGAGTTTAGAGGAGCATCAGAAAGGGTCATCATTGCTGAAGTAACAACTTTACAATAATTTTTTTTTATTCTGAATAATGCTGTAGGAAAAGTTTTGCCGTGATCATAATTAGAGTTCTACTTTCCAATAATAATAAATGCAGAACAAGAAGATAAACTCAGAAAGTCATACTTGAAAGTGCTTTATCAGCACAAGGTATTCAAGGCAAGAAAACATTGATTTGAAAAATGGGAATTGATTGGCCTGTTCAGTGAAAAGTCTCAGAACAAATAAGAACTACAACCTGGAGAGAAAGAGAGAGCAACTATTCAGTGCCCACTTCACCCTTTCTTTAAATAGGGTTTGGGACTGTCCTTTCTCCCACCACAAAAGTGTGCAGTACTACATAAAAGTGATTTTCTCATAAGATGCTGTGAAAAGATTCCTAAGCAATACTCCTGTCTTGAGATCTCTGGGCTTATACATTTGCATGCCTGGAATATTGTCTTAGCATCCTCACCTTTATGCAAAGTGAAATGAAGCATTGGCTCAAGTTTAACTTAGCTGCAAGAAAGACAGTTTTATTTGAAGTGAAATTAAGCTAATATATGCACTCTGACATGTCTCAAGGCAAGTGAAGCTCTTTGTTTTAGACATATTTACATAGCTTTGTATGCCTTTTGCATCTTGTTGTTATTCCACCTTATATTTCTACATTTCCTGTACCTCAGAGAACACACAACTGGAAAATAAAAGCTAAAAAGCTACTTCACCGTTGAATTAAGATACTACTTCTAATTTTTAGGGGAAGAGGGTGGATTTTTTGGTTTTGCTTTGTAGTCTCTGCTTGATTCTTTTCCACATTTCCAAATTTCATGCCCTACAATTAAATTCTTAAATAAACAAGAAATTAAGGTTTTATTTTGGTGGGATTCTGATTTTTTTTTTTTCTTAGTAACTTAGAGAAATTGCGAAAAAGTATCTGTTTTCATCCTAAGCAAAAAAACCCAAAGCAAAACAAATCCTCAAACCCCTCCCCCCCAGAAGAAACACCAAATAACAAAACAACAAAAACCAAACCCACTTCATTCAGCCTGTGGTTGGCATGTGTGTTCTGGCCACCTCTCACTTTTCCATTGTGGCAGTGCAGACCCAATGGTATTACGCACACTGATTACCAGTATCCTTACAGGTGGATCACCAGCACAGGCTTGAATTGAAGTTGGACAATGCAACTGTGGGGAGAAAACTGAACTTTTGACAATATGATTGCTCCAGCAGTTGCCACTTTTGGTGGAGCTTGTGAAAGTGATAACGTAAAAGTAGAAAGTTTCCAGCCAGTTCTTAATAGTGGCAGTTTTAGAAGCTTAGTTTTACCTTTAGATCTTGGGAGGAATTGAGGAAATTGTATTCTGCTACCAAAGTACAGCAGGGCTGAAAGAGAGGTGTGATTTTTCCAAGCACTAATTCCAAGCATTAATTACAGCTGGAAATATTAAATGTGAAGTGCTGCCAGCAGAGTCAGCTCAGGTTTGTGACAATGATCATCTTAAGACTTGCATCACGTTGGTCTCTGAGCAGGTTCCCTCCTACTCACAGAATAAGCAAATAGGTGACTACTTACAGTTGCCAAGTAGTTTTGGGCACAGGGTTGTTTACTAAAAATATGTTTGGTTTCCATATTCCTGGATCGAGTTTTAGCTTGCCTGCCTGGTATCAGAACTGTGAGATGTTCTTACTCCTTGTTTGTGCTCAATAATGATACAGACTCAACCCTGGGGCTGAAGCAGGTTGACAATACATTTTCCACATATCAAAAAGTAAGTACCGCCTTCATGTGTTTTATATGAGCAGACTGAGGGGAGAAGAGAAGGTAAGGAAGTTCCAACAAATGCTGACAATGTTCCCACCACTCTTACTGTGGGCAGGGACCCATTAGGGTGGGAAAGAAACCAACTCTATTCACGAGGAAGGTGGGTAAGTGAAAGGATGTGCTCATTACAGTGGGAGGATAAGGCAAACCTGAAACCTCTGAAGACCAAGTGGAAACATATGCTGTGATTAGGAAGCCATTGAATATTTAGGGCCAGAAAAGTAATAGAGGAAAAAAATAATGATGTTTCCTCTAGTAGAAATAATTGCATCAAGAAAAGGCAAATCTTTTATTCCAGCCTTTGCAGGTTGTCAATAATAATGAATTCTCTCATTTTTATCGCTATTATATAATAACTCTCAGCTTCTAGAAACAATATAAGTGTCTTTCATGTTTTGATTTGAATGGAAAACAGGAAAATGGCACTTCATGGAGTAAAATATTTTGCTTTAGGATGTGCCAATTTCTTCCTAATTAATTTTAAAAATTTTCAAAACCAACAGGAGATTCTTCATGCTTTTGTTTGAAAGTATCTAAATGAGAGACATGAACTGCCCCATTTGTCAGAAGTGCTGAGTAACTTTTTTTATGAACACTAGTCCTGCATAAAGAACATCAGCATGGACATCTGAAAACAGAAATTCTTAAAATCACAACTTCCCTTCCATAATATCACTCTACACTTCTGCAGGAACTCTGGAAACATCCTCAGAAAAATTAAAGGAATTAAGCTGCTGTGTAAGTGTAGCTGCAGATGATAGCAGTTGTTCTTTCCTTGTCTGCAATTTGTTATTTTGACCTTCTTTGGTTAAAAACATAAAACATGAGTTGGTTTGACACTATAATACATTGCTTTAGTAGCTCCATCATAGCAGGGCTGAGACCTGCAGAGTGAGCAGAAGTATAAAGCTTCAATTTAGATAAATGAAGTACTTAGGTGCAACAGTGCCTACAACAATAATGTTATCTGAGAACGATAGCTAACACTTACAGTACAATTTTTATGAAATATATGAATCATCTGTCTTTTGGGGAACCCGTTGTAACTTCCTTCTCCCGATTCTATGTTAATATAGCAATTTAATTTCTGTTTCTCACCCATCCTCTGGAGAGAAAAATAGTAGCAAACACCAGCATTTAATAATCACAGCCTTCAGAAAGCAATATATGCACTTCAAAAGCATATGAATAGGCTGGGAGTGTGCAGAGTTATGGAGGAAAGAACAGCGTGTTCCTCAAAATTCGCAAGCACCAGTTTGGAGGGATGCTGTGGAGCAGAACTGCTGCGGAGGTTGGCACCTTGTGGTGACTTGATCTGTGTGCCAAGGCTTACTGTGGATTATTCTGGACCAATGGCTTCCCCAGCAGTAGATGCTATTGAGATTAGTCACACAGCTTTCATGCTCCATTCTTTGGAAAGATCCTTGGAACGTATTCTGGCTATCAGGGGAGATGAATTTTTGGATGTGATGCTTGCCTGGTGTATAGCAATCTGGGCAGAATGGATACCTTTGGATTGTTACAGTTCATCTAGCAATTGATTTTATCTGGAGACAAGATTAGGGCTGCCAAGACAGTTTCTTGGCCCAGTTACCATTTATGCTCTGAGTTCTCCCTGGAAAACCATGAAAGCATGTCTGGGGATGTCTTCAGTTAGCGTAGGGTGCCACGTGGGTTGACTATATTGTTCAATCAGGTTTTGTGTATGTGTCTTTTGTTTATGCCTGCAAATAGACCATATGGTTACTTCCAGATTAAAAACCTTATTGAAAAACTATTAGTAATTGTTTCCCAGGAATACTGTAAAAATGGTGAATAACCCCCATTACATTTTCTTTTTCAAAAGGATATTTTCTTATGCTTTGTCTAGATTGAACAAGGACAATTTACCAGTTCTTTTAATTTCCTGTTCCTCATGCACTAAGGTAATGGTTAGCAAAACAGAACAAGAGTTGGCATAATCCAGGAATTCTTGGCATTACAAAATCACAACAGGGTTGAAATTGCAGCAGTCTTTTCCCTTAAGAAAAAAAGCATAAATTTAAAATCAAATTAAGCATACTGGAACAAAGAGTAAGTGTGGGCAGAAAAGAATTGATAGTGCTTACTGCAGTGTAACATTTTCTGGACTGAACTGATTCAGATTTTAAAAAATTATGAATGTAATTTGGACATCTAGGTTGTGAACCACAGAGCCTGTGGAGTCAGTGCGGTCCTTCTGTTGCCCCAGTGGTCTGCAAATGAGGGATTCACTGGAGATCTGGATTACCCTGTCTGCACTCGGAAAACATTCTCTCATGTTCAAATCCTGTTTCACCTTTTTCATGTCTCATTCTCCCTTTGTTCTCCCCTAAAACCCATTGCCTATTTAAGAAGCATAATAACAAGAACTGCAAGTAAGCCTGTGTTTCATGGTGTTTCATTTTTTGATGTGTGGAAAAAGGCAGGGATGACTAAAAGGTTAGTGATTAAAGTCTCATGTTGAATGTAACTGGCTTTCTCTGATCTCTAGTTGGACTAATCAGAGCAAGTACAGTTCCTTTTTGTTTAGCACCTTTTATTGCATAACTTTAGTGACATTCTCAAAGCTTGCATTTGAGACAGTCTCTGCCATACCACTACTTCTTTAGAGCAGATTTCATTTCCCTTTGGTGAGGAGATTCAGTGTGCCTAACCGGTGCTCAAATCCCTCATGCTGTCAAGAATGAAAAATAATCCCTTCCCTATGCCTTCTGCCACATACACAGATGTACAAACACATCCTGGGGCAAAATCCTCAGCCTGCTGAAATCCAGCAGGGCCATTAAGGTGGGGATGGAATAGCATGCATATATATATGTGTGTAGTATGCATCTCCAATATGAGGTGCAGGCTTTATTGTAAAAAGAAAGAAGAGAGACAAAGTAAAAACACAGCTGGTAATGTAATGTTTATACTGATGAATGAAGAACAGCTATAACTAGCTATTGCTAAAGTTATTGGGGTGAGTGTTCTGCTTATCATTTCAATATATTTCCCTATTTCCTCAAACTGATCTTTGGTTCATTTTTCTCATCGATAACACCCCTTTTTTATATGCTTAAAGCTTCCAAGTGAGGCAAGATTCACTAAAGATGTCTAAAGATGTTGGTCCTTACACTGGTCAGGACTTGAGGTCAGTGGGTACATTAACCCTCAAGCTGGGTGTTTCTCCAACCATTACCCCATGGCAGAAAGTGATACTTAACCAATTATTATGCCTTCAAAATGCACACAATGAATCTGCAATGGTTTTGGCTGGGATAGAGTTAATTCCTTTCATAGTAACTTGTATGGCGCTAAGTTTTAGATTTTTGATGAAAACAGTGTTGATAACACAGGGATGTTTTAGCTACTGTTGAGCAGTGCTGAGACAGCATCAAGGCCTTTTCTGCTTCTCACACCACCCCACCTGTGAGAAGGCTGGGGGTGCACAAGAAGTTGGGAGGGGACAAAGCTGGCACAGCTGACCCCAAACTGACCAAAGGGATATTCCATACCATATGACATCATGCTCAGCATGTAAGGCTTGGGGAAGAAGGAGGAGGGAGAAGGCCTTCAGCATGATCGCATTTCTCTTCCCAAGTAACAGTTATGTGTGATGGAGCCTTGCTCTCCTGGGTATGGCTGAATACCTACCTGCCCCTGGAAAGTAGTGAATAAATTCCTTGTATTGCTTTGCTTGCACACATGGCTTTTGCTTTACCTATTAAGGTGTGTTTATCTCAACCCATGAGTTTTTGCAAATTTACCCTTCACCTTCTCCTCCCTATCCCACTGGTGGAGGAGTCAGTGAGTGACTGTGTGGGGCTGAGCTGCCAGTCAAGGTTAAACCATGACAGAATCAATTTCACACGCTTTCTACAACAGTAGATGACATGATTAGCTCAAGGTTGCAAAATGAGTCAGTAATGGATGCTGCTATCTGTTGGGATCTCAACTTTTTAATCTATTGAGCTATCACAGGCAAGATTCTTGGCCTGAATGGTTGGCAGAACTGTGTTAGTAGGAAGATGACAGAAAAGGACACAGTCAACTTAAGGGAAATATCAGATTCCATCAGCTGAATCATTTCACAAGGAAAAACTGCTAGCCTGACTCCTGCCAGCTACTTACTAAAATTAGAGTATTCAACATTGTTTATTAAAATGTAATCATGAAGTATTGCCTTCTGTTCTATGCCTCCACACTAATAAGCAAGATATTTAATAAATCAACTGCTTCCAACAAACAAGAGCCAGCTAATGAGTATGAAACCCCTTTTGCAGCACTATAAAAGATTATCCAAAACAGCAAATGCATCTAGAGAACAATAGAACATAGCTGATTCTACTAGCATTTCATTTGCATGGATGCAATTGGCAATGATTTGAAAATTGTTGACGTTTTAGAAATCTATTTGTAGTATGGCATACTGGATATTGTAAGTTTTTAAAAAAGTGTGTGATATAATTTGCCTTGTCCTTTAGGGAGGAATTAATTCTTCATAGCAAAGCTAATGCCTTCTTCAGAAATGTTTTGGTAGACCAAGAGTACAAAGAAAACTGTGAAATAAGTGTAATGAGACTACAAGACCACTACTGTGGTGACATCTGGTCTATATTTCCATTTGCTTTCTTTTAACATGTATGTTTTCAAATATAAGGGCAGTCTTTATAATTTTCCTTTTTTGCAGTACCTAGAAAAAGCAGGTTCTGGTTCAGGACCACCTACTTGGAGTACAGCCCAGAGAACAAGTAAAAGGAGAGGGTGCTCCTGGCATCATATTTCATGTACCATCCACCCTAGAACTGTGGTTCCTGGCAGCTTTGCTCTAGGGTCAGTTAAACCTCAGACATGTCATCTGCTTATGTGGGTCATAATACTGGGTGCTTTTGAAGGAAACTCAAAATCAAGCTGGAACTGGGCATTCTCATCCAGCCAAGACAGTGTCAAGAAGGTCTACCTGTTTGGTCTACCTGGGAGAGGATGTGGTTAGTAGATAGGTATGCCAGCTGACCGGTTAAAAATAAAATGTTGCTTCGGATGTGAATCATATGCACACTTATGCACTAACTTCAGCATAACCACACAGACACACACCAGGTCAGATGGTAGGCACACACTCAGCAGTACCACATACTCCAGATCAAATCTGTCACCTAAGATGTCAATAGATTGCAATAAAGCCACCCACTAGCCTGTAGTGGGGTCAGATAAGCTCAAAGATGAGCATCAGTGTGGTAGGAAGTTATAAGACCCATGAGCTTTCATAGAGTGGGATGTGAATGTCTCTACAAACATCTAGCAGGGGGATGCTTGGGCCAACATCACAGGTCATGCAGGAGCAAGTTTTCTCTGACCAAGCTCCAGGGTTTCCCAGGAGCTCCTGTCCAACTTGCAATTAAATTGGGTGAATACAGAAAGAGTTGAGGCTTCAGCATCAGTTTGTACCTGAAGCTTCTTTTATATATTTAATGTAAGTGAAAATTCAAGTCAAGATCTACAGGTTACAACTTCTTTGTCTTCCTCCATAGCCATTCTTTGAGTTAATCCATTTAGAGTGAAGAGTAGCTGCCTTCAGCATGTTACTGTTTTGCAAATGTGTCTGTCTGCTGTTGGTATGGTTGCTTCTGTCTCAACTAAAATTTTAGATTTTTTTTTTTTTTTCCTTAATATCACACTGTGGATGTCCACCCTTCAGCTAAAGCTACTGTGAGTGGCATTATTATCATCATCATTCTTTTATTACTTTTTATGGGCAGTGGCTCTATATCATGGCTGCATCTGAGCTAGTCACTCTGGGCTCCATTGCAATGCTTGAAGATGAAGAATAGAGATGAAGAAGTAGGAAGAAGTGTGATCTGTCTTCAGCATAAAATGGTGAGTTAGCTAAATGGGTCAGAATTAGGGAGTCTTGGGCAACCAACTCAGATGCACAAATTTACGCTGTAAAATCTGGAAAACTTGTATACATTATGAAATTATCTTGCCCTGCCAAGATGAGATACTTTGATTAAATTTTAAACAGACAGACTTACTACAATTGCCAAAACCCCCCACAAAAAAACAAAATATGAAAAACTAAGCTGTAATGGAAAGATTTTCCTTGAGTCCTTTTATTAAACTGGTAATTTTGAAGTCTATTAAGCTGTAGAAGTTAGATGAGATTAAATCCATTCTCCCTCCATCTGCAATGATCACTGCTTACCTTGTTATTTTCCACTGTCCCATTGCTGTGTACGTTCCTGCTGCTTCCCATCTCTTTCTGCTAGTCAGTTGTTTCTCTTCTTGTACGTCGATGCTGTGATTCAGAGAGCAGAGGAGCTGAAACTCCAATTTTTGTACTGTGCCAAACACACTGGGACTTTGGCCTGTAAACGACTCCCATACAAATTACTGTAATAAGCCTTGTTAGCAACACATTCCCATTAGGAGGGTGCTTAAACACATTTGTAAAACTAAGGATGTGCTTATGTTCCACTGAAGACAATGTTACCAAGATAGACGCTTAGATTTCAGTATGTGCTTTTTTTTTACCCAGTCACGGCTTGTAACTCAGTTGTCTGAAACAGTTGATCTAAAACTCTGCCTCAGCCCCGAGGAAGGGGAGCCTAGATTGCATGCTGTAATCAGGAAAATTATCATTTGACTACTATTGACATTTCCTTGGCACTTCATCACCAGGGTGTGATTGCCCACAATCATTCCTCGCCTTTCTGTTGCATCTCATTCCAGTCAAGGATCTCAATGTGTTTTACAAACAGCACCATATTCGCTGAGAAGCTGAGTTCTTGGTAGTTGATTGATTAGCTGTCTTCTTAATAACGTCTATCCTTTTTATAAAATCTTGGCTTTCACATTAAGGCTCGAGTTTCATGTGGCAACACATTTCAAATTCATTCTCTTTATGCAGCTGACAGTAACTGTTGCTGTTGTTAAGCGTGGAAACAGAGGTAATTTTTTAAATCCGTACGTTTAATGTAGAATGCCCAGGTTCACAACCCTTTGCGCAATGTGTGGTTCCCATTTTCACTGGCTTGACAAAGCTGAGCTAAACAGAAAAAGTCCACCCTATGTCTGCAGGTTTACAACACAAGATGCGAAGCAGTAACAAGGCCTTTAGCACAGTGACAGTTTAAATTGGTTTTGTCAGCTGTTATTGTTCCTAAATGACTTCCATTTTTAAGCAACTGTAGGTAGGGCTTATTGATTGCACTGTTTCTACCATGCAATGAGATCTCAAGTCCAATTAAGCAGTGTTCTCCAGCAGTCTCTCCCTGAATTTTTATGCAAACTGTTACACTTACAATATGAGAACAAGCTGCATTATTGGCTTTTTCTCAAACTGTCAAAACATTTAGCAATCCTATCCAGGCCAGTTCTGCAATGTTGGTTGCTCACAGAAACAAAACATCGTGTGTGCAGAGCGAATAGAAGTGCAAAGAGTCTGTACCAGAGGCCACCTTCTTCTGCCTCAAGGTGATGCGTGATGGAACGGGAGAACTAGCATGTCTGGGTGGGTCTACCTTTTAAATTTAATTCTTTCTATAATTTATTCAGAGTAAAATACATTTTCTATGTTTTTAATATTCCTTGCTGTACTACAGGAAAGACGGGTGCATAGAGGAGGAGAGAAACAGTCTGGGAAATTGTGGGTTAAACTGTTGTATTCTCCATCTATTGATAGCACTGTCAGAGGCAATGTGTTTTGAGGTTCCTTCAACACTTCAGTACTAATTTGTCTGCTGTTTGCACAGGTAGATGTTACAAAAAGAGAAAAAACTGATTAATAATGTTCCTTACATAAAGGTTTTTTTCGAAAAAATCTGTTCTTATAAGGAAAGGTTAAAAATCAATGTCAATAAAAGAAAAAGTACAACAATCATACAACTATTCTTTGAAAAAATCTGATTAAATTCTCTTTTATTTTAGACTGAAAGGAAATCAGAGCTTTTGATAGATTAATTAGAAGCTGAAATGTGTTTATTACCTCCTGTTTTATATCTTCTCATTTTCTGTTGATCAGACTGACTTGATCCACTCATCTCATCTTTGAGCTGATTTCATCATGAACTGATGAAGCGCTTGAAAGAACCTGTGATGCCCAATAAAACCAGCTTTTGAAAACTTTGTTTAGGACTCCAACTCCAGATACTTCTCTTTGGCTTGGAGGAGGGGAAGGCTGAGAGAAAGGAGAGCTGCTTTCCACCTGCCAAATTCTGCCCACCTTCCTGCAGCCTGACTCACCCATCCACTGAGAAGAGGAAATCATTAGTCAAAATGAACAAAGGTAGCCAGATCTGTCCCCTGTAAGGATACTTTTATGAAAACAGTAATTTTGTTGTTCAGGAATTAATGTCCTCTCCTCTCACTTGAATTCAGCTTTGTATATGTGACAGAATTATTGTCTCAGGAGCAAAATACAGTATTGTGTGAAAAGTGAGCGCCTGGTAAACACTGAAACAATCACCTAGTCCTGAGGAAAATGTCACATTTATGACTGGGGTACAAAGAGGTACATAAAATTCAGTGTGTTAATGGGCATGGCAGTGTAATCTCACCTGTTCCTGTCTTGTTATCACCCAGGAAGCTCAGAGGCCTCTCTCTATTTTTCAGAGATATAAAAGAAGCCAGTCTAATGAGAGAACCACTTGACAAGAGATGACTGGTTTACAAAATATGCATGATCAGGTTTTTTCAGTACTAAATTGAGTTGCGCACTTCTAAGAGATGTGGGTTGATCCCAGACTGGGAGAGCCCCACTCTCTCCTTAGGGTATGGTGGGGTCAGGGGATGGTGGTAAGCTGGGCACTGAGCTGGTGGGAGAGCACACATGCTGTCTTGCTGCAGGTCCTGCATTTATCATTTCAATCTATTCTCCTTCCACCAACTTTACAGGGGAGTCAGATGCACATCACAGTGCCCATGTGTTTTTCTCTCTCTTTTTTGGGCTTGGAAAAGATGGGATTTCTCTGCGCAAATCCTCCTCTCCACCAGCACAGCCACATTACAGATTCAGATAGTGCCCACCTGCGGGATACATCTGCTTCAAGGGGAAGGGAAAAGCAACCTTCCTGGTGCTGCTCTTTTCCTCAGGCTGTAACCTGTGAGAGGAGCAGCCCACACAGGATTAACGAGAGCCATAGTGTCACAGAAATACAGCGTGGCTGTCGTGGTTTTAACCCAGCTGGCAGCCAGACACCACACAGCCACTCGCTCACTCTCCCCAACCCTACGGAACAGGGGAGAGAATTGAAGGGGTAAGGAAACACATAGGTTGATATAAAAACAATTTAGTAAGTGAAATAAAATAAATTAAAATAATAATGATTATAATAGTGATAATACTAGTAATAATAGAATATACAAATGAGTGATGCACAGTGCAATTGCTCACCACCCACTGACCAATGCCCAGCCCATTCCTGGCTAGTGATCCTGGAGGAGAGAAAATCTTGAAACCGCAATCCTGGAAGAGAGAGAGAATGAGAGTGAGCCTTCCAGCCAACCCTCATTTATACACTGAACATGACGTTACATGATATGGAATATCCCACTGGCATATCCAAATGCCAGATTGGATACCTTGCTCTGGCTATTGTCTTTCCCAGCTTCTTATGCAGCTGTGGACTAGGAAAACATGGGAAGTTGGAAAGTCCTTGATTAAATAGCAACAACTAAAAACATCAGTGTATCATCAACATTCTTCTCATACTAAATCCCATACCAAATCCAAAACACAGTGCTATTGTAGCTACTGAGAAGAAAATTAGCTCTGTCCCAGCCAGGACTGGGACAGTGGCTCTGGCTGTCCCTGGAGCTGCCAATACCCATGGGCCCCTATTTGTATTATCAGCTTCTGTTCACCAACACGTGTTGTGGCAGCACCAAGGCTGAGTTCACATGTGTGACACAGACAAGTTATGCCTGACATGCTCTTGTTCTTCTAATGACAGTTGTTGGGTTTTAATGATAAAAATCAACTACATTTTCTCTTTCCTCGTTCTCAGCTAACAAGCCTCAAAATATGGGAAGGATTAAAAAACAGTAATGAGACCTGATATAATTTTACCCATATAGTTCAATGAAAGAAATAAAGCTCAGCTTCACTATAACTGTATGTAAAATTTGTGGGGAGCTGAAGTGCAGCTATACTAATAACAAAAGAAACAAAACCAATTATTGACACCTTGATTCCTGGCTTTTCTGAATTAGGTTTCTCTTACCAGAGATGATGAGGAAGCCAGAATGTGTTTCAAGTGAGAGAACCATTTTGCTTTTTTGGAGGTTTCATTTGATGTTGGAAGTTAAGTGCTATAAATGATTTAAAAAATGAGGTATGTTTCCGAAAAAAAGGTAAAATCAAATTCTGTCTATAGGGTATTGACTTGATTTTTGCTATTGTGTGACTTTGGACAATTTGTGTCTCTCTCTGTCTCAATTCTCTTTCCACCTCCCATCTGTCTGGATTGCAGTCTTTTGTAGTTATTGATTACCTCTTACTGTTGTACAGTGCACAGCTTAGGGGAATCTCAATTCCAGCATTGTGATTCAAACACTAAAAGAAAGAAAAATCCAGTAAGCAGTAACCACTTTTCCCCTCTCTGATACTGACTGGGTTAAAAGGGTTAGAACTGTGAGGCTGTAGGAGCTGCAAGGAAGTCCTCTGAATCAGCTTGAGGATTTGCTATTACACTAGTGACACTTCTTTATGGGTAAAAACACTTGCCCATAGTCAACAGGGACCCGATTGAAAGATGGCACCCAGGGGAGCCTGTCAGTACCCGTAAGAGGCATGGTGTGTCCAAGAATCCTTGCCTACAGACCCCACTCCCTGCTGCTCTCAACCCCTGACATAGCCTGTGGTCAACTTGGAAATTATAGGTGGCACCTTTGCTGGTGCCTGAGTGAACACCACAGACTGGTGCTGAGCACTAGGCTGTGCCACCTCAAAGATACTTTTCCACCTAATTTAAAAAGAACAAAAAGCTATTGTATCTGCCCTCTCTTAAAAAGCCAGACACAATACACCTTCTTAAAGTTCCTTATGTCAATTAAAACATGTTTTTGAAGGCTACCTGTGAATGAAAAGCTCATTAAGTTTATGATGACCTTCTAGATCCTGAACATCCTTGGAAAAGCCTTGTAATGCCTGCAAATAATTTCTTTAGAAATATTTCTCATTTGATTTATGCTCTAGAAAGGAGAAGTGCAAAACCAATTTGGCTAATTACAAAGATATTTCCTTTTCTTTATCTGTGAGAAAAGATACGGTTTCTGTCTATGTTTTTGTTCTACGTTGTTACACAGTATGAAAATTAACAGTTATTCTGATATACCTGATAGGTGACACCTTTTGTTTCCCTTCTTCACTTACAAATTTTGTTTTTCTACAAAAGATAATAGAAATACACGAGAAAGAAAATAATGAATATTGTAGCTCACATAATTTCTGCTTTGTTCTTCTGATGACTGCATGCACAGGCACAAATGCTAATTATCTTAAAATTAAAAGGAAATCTCCATGCCATATACTTTTAATTTCTATCTCCTTTCCTTAATGTTTGAATGTTTCCTAGTATTAAATGTACAATGTTTATCTCCTTGTATGACTATTCTCCCCCACTGCTTCTCATCTCTCCCTCTCTTCTCTCATTTAAGGGGGTCTTTGAGGTTGGAAAGCATGAGACTGCACTTAGACTGGTATTGTCTGTGATTAATGGGTGATCTCAGGCCAATATCCCATTGGATTTCTTCTCTTGACATTGATCCTTCACTTCTGCCCTAGCTTTGCTGAAAATGAAACCTTGCTTTGGTTTTTCTGTGCTTTTATTGAATTTTATAGCAGGGAAAAGGGACATATGGCAAGTGTTCCTAAGCACCCTGTGCATTGTCTATTCACGGGTATCAGTCTGAATGTGGGGGTCTGTAACAAGCCCAAATCTGACTGAGTACCACTGCATGGTGAGCAATGTGTAACACCATCTGCACACACTGGCTGGGAAAGGGTAGGATCAGCCTACAAAAAGTATAGGAATAGAATTTTCCCCAGTAACTCTTCTCCCTAGACCACACAGGTAGGTTTGCAATCAGCAGAAGCTCCCCAGTAGGAGTGTGGTTAAGCTACAGAGAATCTGCTATTAGGTATTCTTCGGGACTTTATATTTTCACAAGCTCTAGGAAGGAGAGAGTACCAGAGCATGCTCAGGGCAGGTGGAGCTTTTAAAATTGACTTTGGGTTGAATGTTTTTCTTTTTAAATGGGAAAAGGAAGACTGAATTGTATTTTCTGAGGTATTCTTGTAAAGGCTCTCAACAATAGGTAAACTGGCTTGTTTGTCTTTTCCCTTTTCCTTCCTTTCTTTAACTATCTTTTCTTTCTTTAACTATCAACTGGGTTTAAGATACTGATGTTCGCATACGATTCTTTGATGAGCGGCTGTGCAGCATGTGAATCATCAAGACACACAGCTGGCCTGTGTGACTTTGTTGTACACCACACTCCTGCTTGCAAACACAGCTGAAGAATAAATTTCCAAAGGGCAAGCACTGATCAGCAAAGATGCAGGTCTATAAAATTCACTGGGATATAGACCAATCCACTGCCAGAAAAGCTTGCATATCTTTGTAACTCTGTTTATATGAACAGTCCCATGAGTTCCTACAGCTTTGTTCTTGGAATTCAAATTAAGAATATGAATCCATCTCCCTGAGCTGTCTTTAACTTTCCTTAATTTTCATGACCAGATTATGAAAATTACTGTAACACAGTCATATACCAAAGCAAGTGGGTATTTTCTGAAGTCTAAGATGAAATAAGGTAATTTTTCTTCCTTTCACTTCTGAACATCTTCTCCTAAACCATCTGAAAGATGTCTCCTGCATTTCTGAGCAGTGACAGTGAAATGAACAACGCCAGTTCTGATACTGTTAGAGTTAGTGGGGAACTGTGGCTGTGCCTGAAGTGGGCAGAATGGTCTCAGGAGGGAACCTGTACAAGTAAGATATGTCCTGCATCAGTGTGAACTGGCTTTGTGGGTTAGCGGTGTTATTATTCTTCTGGACTGACATTTACTTTTAGAAAATAAGTCTGTCCTGGTTTTGCTAGGATAGAGTTAGTTTTCTTTTTAGTAATTAGAAGAGCTGTATTTTACTTTCAGTGTTTCAGTTCAGACATATCATGAGAAGAACTCTGATAACAGTACTTGTGTTGCTGCAGCTCAAGGCCACAGTGTTTTTCTGCTTCACAGCTGCATTAGGACTGGGGGGGGGAAGCGCAGTGAGGAGCAAAACCCAAAACTGGCATCTGGTTGTGCCAATGAAATATTCCATATCATATCACGTCATGTCAGTATATTAACCAGGGTTGACCGGAAGACGGGGCACTTCTCTCGGGGATCGCTCGGGCTCACTCTTCCGGGGTTTCGGTTCGGGACCGTCTCAGCTGCGGGATCGCTGGCTGGCACAGACCAGGCATTGGTCAACGGGTGGTGAGCACTTTGTATCACTCATTTGTATAGTCTGTTATCACTGTTGTTATCATTATCATTTTCTTTTAATTAGTAAATAGTTTTTATCTCAACCCGTGAGTCCTTGCCCTTCTTTCCAAATTCTCTCCCCTACTCCCTGGGTGAGGGGGGCAGGGGAGGGTGATAGAGCAGGTTGTGTTTGGCTGCAAACTGCAAGCAAAAGGGTGAATCCACCCAAACCACCACAGAGTCTCAAAGGAGAGACAACATTTTGGCATTTGCTTCCCCACTGTTGCAGTCTTACCTGCAGGAAGTTGCTCAAAGCCACCGAGCCCCTCAGGGTGAGCAGTAACTGTCCCAGCAACACTCAAGGAGGACTGAGCGTCTTAACTTTGTAATACATGCAGGCAAGAGCAGATACAATATCCAGACTCTGGGATTCACCAGTCACGTCCTAAAGACTCCAAATACTAATGAGGTGTGCATTTTATGCAATGAAGTGCTCCTAAAACTCCACTGAATGCTGTTTGGCTTACATGGAAAATGAAGCAGCAGTAACAAATCTGGGTCTGCATACTCAGGGCTCAGAGAAGCTATCTGGTCTCTCACTGACCATCTACAAATACATTTGTGCCTTAGTGGGACAAAAGACATTTGCATTGGTGCCAGCCATGCCAGGATTTTCAGACTAGAAATTAAGCATCAAGTAGAATGCATCCAGAGCCTTCATTAAGTGAAACAAAGAGAGGAGTTGATATTTTCAGTAATAATTGCAAAGGACCTTGCAGACTGTATGATCTGCTCCAGGGAGGGTTTTCTCTCCTCCCTGGCAGGATTACAACACACCCTCTGCTGCAGCAGTGAGAGGAACAGATCCTGGAGGGCGGGTGTGGAGCTCCGTGGCATGTTAGGTGTCTCAAAAATAGGCTTGAATATTTTATCCTCTTTCAGCCCTGTTTGATACTATTTATGTTAAGGCAAATCTGGATGTATAATATTGCCATAAATAATTGAAGAGCCACAGTCCCTTAAAGTGTTTTTTGTAATGCACTCACAACCGTTTGGAATTTCAATATGAGAATTGTTGAAACGTCTGCAGTCTCCTTATTTTAGATGTGGGAGGAAGAGAGAACACCAAGCACAGTCCAGCTAGAAAGGGAAACAGAAATGATGTCAGATTAAAATGATGCTGTCTGAGATCTTCCGCACTGACAGAAGTACCTTAGGAACCTTCCTAAAGTACCTTAGGAAAGAAGGACTAGACAGAAGGAAGAAGTAACTTTCTACCATGAGTTCAAATCTGTGTTCAGGAGCTTGGAATTAGAACTATGGCCAAGGTAATTTGCAGCAGTCCAGGGCCACTGTGTCATATAGCAGTCTGTCGGTCCTGAGCCTCTGTAACACCTCTGGTGCAGGGCAGCTGTGCCCCAGTCCAGACCCTGCTCACTCTCTTCATTGCTGTTCATGCTGCAGTTGTACCTTGGAGCCTTGACTGTGTGTCATGGACTCATGGTACCAAATGGTGGTCAAACCAAAATAGAAAGTCCCATTTCCAGGTCTACAGTTTTTATATACACCAAGAGAGAGCGAGGAGGAGGTGAACAGGTGTAAGGGAGCAAAGCCCAGCTGGGCTAGCACTGTGATTTCTGCCATAGTCTGAGTGCAGCGGGAAGCCCCTCGCTCCTGGGTATTTGCCTTGAAGGCGCTGCAGTGAGCCCATTTCCCCTCAGAATGCAAACAGCACAGCTTGCTTACAAAATATGTGAAAGATCTGCTCACCTTGCAGAAGCAGCAAGCAGGGTGCTGATGAATTCTCATCCCCAGGCTCTGGTTCTCCAGACACCCCAAGGCTATGGCCAAGAGATGGATGCTCTTCCTCTCCTGGGACCCCTGTCTCCTTTCTATCTGTAGTGCCCGTCTCGCTCTGCCTTTTCTACCTAGGATGCCGTGTAGCCCTACCTCACTAGGCATAGTGTACATGGATTACCTTTGGTGGTCCAGCCATGAGCTCATGTTGCAGATTTGTCTAGCAGCGCTTTGCCTGTGTGATGGGGCTGGTGCGCAAAGATCCTGTACATTTTCCCCTTTGGACCAGAACACGTCTGAGAGCTCATGGGGTGGTCTTCAGCACCAGGAGGTACTGAGCCCACTTAAGATTTTTAAAATAGCTTCCTCTGATAAAGAGTCATTTTTTGGTGCAAAACCTTTCCTATATTTTCTACCAAATTTGAACTTGTTTTCTCAAAGAAAATCTCTAGCCTCTTTAAATTCAGTTTGTGCTAGAGGAGAGGTGTGAAGTACATTAAGCAGATGAAAGAAGCCAAACCAGTGTAGGGATAGACTGTTCAAGGGCCTTAAATTCTAACTATAAATTATTTAAAACACTGAATTTGAATTTACAATATCCTTTTAAACCATTCTGTGTATTCCGTAATTGGAGGTAAGACTTTCAGAGACATTCAGCGTGCTCCCCTGGGCACAGCATCTGTTTTTCTTTCCTTTTCTTGCTGGCTAAGTACCTGACAGCCTTCACTTCCTCTCTGACCACATGCCCTTTAGGTGGACATTAAACACTTAGAATTCGAGTTCACAATATTCCCCTGTGAGCAAAGACCCTCTCCTCATTTCTACAAGGATTATATGGTTAGCCTCTTCCAGACAGAGATACAGAAGGAAGGGTATGCGCTTCATTTACCATGCTGTGTAAGACTCCCCTGCTAGCATCCCGGCTTGATTCAATACTGAGTGGAAGACTGCTGCTGTTTTCCTCATTTTTCACTTGAGAGGAATGTGGATACACACAGAGCCGCACTCACAGTGTCATCTTCCGTATCCCCGTAGTAAATTGGCCTGGTTCAGAAAAAGAGGCTATTTTTCCTTATCAAATATGAATGTTAGTCTTGGGATACAAGGCTCCACTTACTGCCTTGGAGAGAGTTTCAGTCTGCTACTGCATGTGCTAAATCCTACACTTCTGCTAACTGGTTGGAGGAAACACCATCCTGCAACTGTGTGGGTTTTAAAACTGTTTAAATATATTTTTAAGTGCTTTAACACTCTCCCTTATATGTGATGGGCAATCTCTAAGCCTGGATGTTGGACGAAATACCAATAAAACCCACTGCTTCTGTTGAGAAGAAAACCTCATGTGGCTTCCTGTGCAGCCATTGCATTTGTAAATCACTCAGGGCACATGACCTCTTAACAGTATCTTGTTTCCAACTTGCAAAATGATGAAAGGTGATTGGCCTCCATCCACTCACCGCCACTCTCCCCCCTTCTTTCCTCTATGCAATTTTCCTTCCCCCGAGTTACTCTGACAGAGTAAGCCCAGCTTGCACCCGCCTTTTCCAGCCGAGGAGCAGCAGGCGCAGAGCGGCTTCATGCGCTCCTTGCTCCCACAAAGGGAAGGGTCAGTGATTTATTCCCATCTCCATCATGGAGAGGGACTTTGGCAGCGGGAAAAAGCAAACCCTTTGCATTCCCTGGGATGTCAGCGGAGTCATGGACGAAGGGGAAGAGGAGCAGTTTTGCCCGTGAGTAATAACACTTAATTTGGTAGCCACTTTCCGTGTTGGCAGTGGATTCACAGCACGGGTGAGCTGCAGCGTTGAGAACTACCCCCCGCATTACGTGGGGACAGACTGAAGTCCGTGTGTCCCTTGGCATACCAGGGTGTGCATGCAGCAGCTGGCCTCCAGCCCCCTCAGAGGGTGACCTCAGCAGAGGACAGCCACGGTGCGGTGACAGCTTGTGCATGTGTGGTGTTGCAGGGGGCTATGAAGTCTTTGGGAGCAATTGGAAGAAAAATCAAGCTAGATATGCAGTCCTGAAAGAGCAGGTAGAGAAGACAACTCCAGGCTAACTCGTATGCTAGTACACATTTAATTTCTTAAATGGCTGTAGGAAGGTCTGTTTCTTTCTTCTCTTAAAAGGTAAAAAGTCCCCTGCAGTATGGAGAGTAGAGAGGACTTGTTTCTACCTAGATACTGTCTTTTGATGTTGAAGACCAGAATATGCAGCTGCAAAAACTGCAGCAAGGAGAATGGGTTTGGAGGGGTGAGAGAAGGGCTGGCACAAAGAAAAAGATGTTGACAGCATTTTAGGCTAGCGTGGTGACAAAGTCAAATTTTGCTTCAGTTTTAATCTTTGATAAGATAAGCAATCCTGGCTGAATTTCAATACTAATTGGAGGTGTCTCTTTTGATCATCATACACACACCAGACTCCAGAAAAATCTTTAGAACTGCTTAACAATACACAAAGATACTCAGATGTCCTTTGCAATCAATAATGTGGGTATATAATCAGGTTTTTTAAGTGGAAAGGATGTTTCTGTGATACAGCAACTGTCAGGTGAAAACCTGTATCTCGCAACATTCACTTACTGACCTCTAATTTTCTTCTGCATGATGCAGCTTACCTCATTCCTGGTGGGAGCTGGGGTATGGGACAAAGCTGGGCTGGCTCCACCTCCTTTTTGTTCCCTTGATCTTTGTAGATTAAAAAAGATTTTATAAGGAGGAACTTATGGGTCTGGGGAGGGAAGAAGGAGGGGAGAGGACTTCTCTGCATGCTTTTGGAGGACCGTGCATCGATTGATGTGCTGCTGTACAGTCGGCCATAGTCTTGGTCTTTCAGCTGTGACTGTATTGACTGCACAACAATATTACTGTTTCTTTTTTCACTGAGAATCAAGGGAATGGGGAGAATTGAATCCTTTTCCCTCATGCCAGGTAGTCCTCTGCACCAAGATCATGTACTCAGGCTTGGCAGATGCAATTGGATGTGTGCCCCTGCCTATTTGCTCGTAAGGCATCCTATGCTTTCCTGGTTTTGGGGACAAGGAATGTATCTTTGTCCCCCAGGAGTAACAAAGGCCAACCCAAGAGTTGTAAACTGCACCAGCAGTTTGTTAGGGGTTTACTATAAGCAGGTACCCCAGACATTGCAAGGGCACTGGTCACAACCTCCTTTCCTATCATGCAGCCCTGCAGGGCAGAGACGTATATCAAGATGTATCCCAGCTTAGATCCAGGATAAATTACCCCATTAATCAGTAACTCTGATGAGGCTTGAACAGGAGGCTTGAGAGCTGCCCTACAGTACCCACCAGTGCCAGGGCCCAGGCTTGCCCCAGGGCTCATGGGAATGCTGCCACGGCAGCCACTGTTCTGCAAGACTGAGGGTAATGCTTTGCTGGTGCCCATTTCACACAAAGAAAAAGAAGCTGTATTTGAGAAAAAAGAAATTAATGTTGCTACCATATAGACTGCTCTTTCATTTACCTCAGGAAGCAGTGGGAAAAGGAATGAGATAGCACAAACAACATCAGCTTCTCACAAGAATAATTACATTTCCCCTGCCATTATAAAGAGCAAAATAAAAACCTGTAAAGGGCACCATATAAAGACAGACAACAAATAAAGGAAATATGGATAAAAATCTTTATATCAGTGAACAGTGTCCATTTCTTATTATTGTTATTGCTTTAGTCTCAGCTAAAGTAAATCTTGAAGTATGCATTTTTACCTGCACGTATGGTGTGCTTCCAGCCTCCCTCCATAACACAATGTACAAGGTCCACTCAAATGGCTACTAATGGTTGAAAATTGTAAGCCCTAACGAGATATGTAATAAGCCATTGGTACAAATGCAATTTTCTCTTGCAATCATGTGGTTATCCTATCAGAGGAGGTCAACTCCACTGTGTTTTGAAGTCCAGTGAAGAACACGCGTGGGAGGTGAAGGTACAGAGGATTCATCAGGCTCTTCTCATAACTCTTTTCATTAACATTTATATCACATACTGAAATGACATCAAATAGAGTTGCTTTTGACTCCTGTTCTGCAGTGCCTACACCTTTCGGGATAAAGCATCTTAAGATGCTGAAATGACTTTAATGTTCCACTTCATTCAGTTTTGGTTTTTGTTTGTTTTGAAGGTGAAAATTTGTATTTTAAAATTAATTGATCTAACACTCATTGAGGTCACTGCTGGTAAGATGAACTATGGCAGTTACATGGCCTGATTTTTCTCTTTCAGTTCTAGGGTAAGTATTATGCATTTCATATGCGAATAGAAACACAGGAACTGATTGACCTTCACAATAGGAGGTATAAGTGACTTGTTAGCTGCCTGTGAAACCTTTGGCTCACTAAGACTCGTGCTCCACTTGCAGTGAAGCTTCCAGCAGATGTTTTTAATGGATTTCAGAGTGGCAAGAAGCGGTCCAGTGAGCAGTAGAGCCGGTCTTATGCTTTGATTCCCTGAAGATTTGTGTCTTGAGGTTGAGCCACCATGCAGACACTGGTTCAGCTTGGGTGGATAGCTTCCTCTGTCCATGAATCATGTTCAAACCAAACACCCTTAATTCTTCTGCTGCTCTGTCAAATCTCCTCGAAATTGGCCAGCAGCTTCACAGGTTATTAGGAATGACAGATAGACATATAGATAGCAATGCTAGATAACCCTTGTTAGGAAACCATAGTAAATATGTACAGATATCTCTAAAACAGATTACTTTCAGCTTCAGCTTTTTATGGTGGTATTTGCTCTTTGGAGGGGATGAGTATGATGCACCCAGGCCAAGCCCTAAGAAGTGCTATGTACCTCCAATTTCTATTAAATTCTACATAAACTTAGTCATTGCACCTTTCAGGCTCTAGACAGGAGTTTGGAACTATGTCTTTCTCCAGAATTGAGGCAGGTGCTCTAATAGCTCTTATCAGTTAATTTGAGGGAGAAAAAACAGCAACAACCCCCCCTTGATTAAATACCTCAGAACTGTAGTGACTCCAGCTGTATTTTAAATGATGTGCAGACTTGTACTTGGCAATAAGAATCTTCTAGAGCTCATGTGACCATTTCCTATCTCACTTTGGGGTAGATGCTATAAAATGCCTAAAGCAAAACAGTATGTTCTGCCATAATATGATACAACTTGTGACCATGGCTGCAGGACAAACACCAATTTATACAGGGAGGTAGAATGTGCATTCCTGAACCCCTCCAGTAATAGTCCCTCACCTATCAGCAGTAATTAGCTGCTTCACAGCTGGCTTGAAGCAGTGTTATCTTGTAATTGTGTAAGGTTCTTGAGTTAGGGGGCAGGTGCCCAAGGCTGATGGACAACAGGAGGTTGGGAAAGCAGGGTAAGAGAGAAGGAGAACTTGTGGCACGGTGGCTTGTGTCCCACCAAGGGGCTGTGGGGCTGTTTCTGTGGTGGAAGGAAGGGTATCTGGGGCTCAGGCAAGGGCTCATGGAGGAAAGACAGAAATTTTAGCTCAGCTATGCCTGGGACTGGAGGGAAGAAGAAGCAGAGAAGTAGCATGGAGTGTTTGATGTTTTGATGTGCAGTATGTCACTCTGCAACTTCTGCTTTTCTGAAGCTGAAGGTCACCTTAGATTCAGGCTTGCTTTAGATTTGGGTCAATACAGGAATTGTCTCATCTTTCCTTAGAGCATTGGTGGTTACATTAACCAGCTGGGGTTTTGTCTGAGAGGCTGCATTTTCCTACAAGCCCCAGCTTGTGTTGCAGAGATATTGAGCCTGGTTTGGAAGCTGGAGGAATGGCGGTTACTCAGAAACTTGTGGCATTTGGGTTCTGGTACCAGAATTAGTGTGCTGCACAATTAGTGCATGCGGTAATATCTTCTTTTTCTATGAAGAAGAGAGTGCTTGTGAGTTTGTGTAAGGCAGGCAGGGTGCTGAAGGTAGATGGCAGAAACAGGACCTGCCAGCTTTTCCTACAGCCAGGTAGGTTGCTATGGTGTTTAGGACTAAGATGAAGCAGAGAAAGAGGAGCAGCTTTAAGACTGCAAACTTTTATTGTTTGAAATCAGTTTAATGGCAAAGATAGCTGTACACAAACTCAGGTATTAACTTTTCAGAAAATAAATGCCTGAGATGCCTTCTGGTACCTTCTGCCACAAATGTGTTTAAGCAAGAGACTATTTTACTCTTTTAGCAGGAGAAAAAAAAATTCTAATTAATTTTACCTGTCAGCAAGCCAACTGTTAATTCAGAATCTACTGAGGAGCTTTCGATTAACTAAAAATTGTCCTTTTATTAAGCAAATTCGAGCCATTCAGGCAGCACATGGGACATTTGTAAAGCCACTATTAGAAGCAACTTACTGAATGCTTTTACAATAAGAAGCCAATTTGCCAGGAAGAGGAAACCATTTTAATTTCAGTAGGATTTGGAATAGTCAGAGGTGTAGCATCACAATATAAAGTGAAGCTAAACAGCTGTACTGCTCAGGATGTTCCTAATTATTTGTTTCCTGTATGAAAAATCTGCTTCTTTTACATTAACACTCAGGAATGTTAAAATATGAGCTAAGAGTAAATAAGCTGAACTGCATTTAGTCACTCTGCCAGCACTCTCAATAAGAGTTGACCTTAACTCAATTAAGCAGAAATTATTTTCAAAGTGATATAAACTAAGTGGTGTAGTAGAGGCAGCAAGCTATTAGATTGCAAATTATCATGTATGAGGGATCTGCAGTAATTGTCAATGATTCTTAATATATAGCAAACGTGAAGTCATTCAAGCTAGAGCGGTGCTAGGGCTGAGACCACACGCTGATGCTTAGGTAGGAGCTGGCATGCAGTAACATGTTACCTCAGAACTTGTAGTCCAAGCACTAAATCACTCTAAGACTTTTAAGATTCTATACAAGGGCATCTGCAAGAGAATTTAATGGAGTTTACCTGCACTACCTTAAACATTAATTTGGATTAACTCCACTGACTGCTGGGCATAACCAGGGTGTGGTATGTGAGTGGAATTCTGGAAGCTGTCAAGGGTCAGACAAAATCTGTTCTGCCAGTTGCCTTAGGGACTTGCTGTGGTGCAGGGGATTCGGGGTCCACTTGAGAAGGGAATTGCAGATGTCACTGAGCAGTGAGTGCTCTCCAGATGAAGATGTGGCACCAAGAAATGCTTCTGTTGTTGAGCTTGTGGGTGTGAGGGAGCTGGTAACTGCCAGCACTGGTGCAAGCTGGCAGCTCATGACACCTGTCAGGGTGCAAATCCCCAACAACCAAATCAGGCTCCAAACATCTCCATTCCACATCTCATTGCAGTGGAACGTGCCACCATGTCCAGCTCCAGATCAGTGCAACTTTGACTTGTGTATTACAGTTTCTGTGAGTAATGCAAAGGGTCTGGAAAACTTGTTTGAATCTCCCACTGACTCCTTGGCATGCTTCTCACTTTCCCGATCTCATTACGCATTTCTGTGGTTGCTCATAATGAGCATTCACAGAAAAACAATAAAGAGGAAATTTGGTGAAGAATAAAGGTAATTTATTAAGGCTAGCAAGTGTGGAGAAAGCTGATGTGTGCTATGTCTATAATTTTGCCAATAACACTGTGACAAAAATAGCAGTTTAGGGTTTGCATTCAACTTATGCATCTGTGTTTTTTCTCTGGTGATTTGCGATCAGACAAACAGCCACTGTGGAGACCATCAGTGACAGTGATTACATTATGACCTTTTAAAACTTACTTTCAGAGTAAAGATTTTTATCCCATATTACCGATAATTGCTGACTGAGTTTAATACAATCCTCCCAGTGCACTGGAACAGCAGGGTTTGTGATTTCCATGATTTAATAGATCAAGTGTCTTGGCCATGGGAGAGACAAGCTATTGTAACAGGATCTTTGCCATTTGGTGAATTTCAACTTTCCTACTGAGGTGCTCTGTATTTGCTGTACGCTTCTGCTGTCCTGGTCTTGCAAATGATGTTACCCTGCTGTAGAGTGCAGGCATGTAAGAGGTGTAGTCAGAACCAAACTTCAAGGGTTTTTCAAAGCTTTTTGCTAATGAGACTCCAATTGAGTTTTATTTCCAACCAATCCATGGGAGCAGAGAGCAAAAGGAGGTATGTTAATCGCGTGTTTCAGCCCTCCATGGCATACTCGTCCCTGGCAGCTGTATACTGCAAGTGGCCCAACAGCTGTTTCGTTTGATGGAGGGGGAGGACACCTGTAAGAGCCATGTCACAGTGTTCTGTGTCTCTGGGCAAAAATGCTTTTGTGCATACCTTGGCCATTCACGTGACTGACTTCAGTTACGTGTAGTGTGTTAGTCTGGACTTGTGACACATGCATACACCAGACAAAATCCTTTGGGCAGAAAATAAAAGCAGAACTAGGTCATCAGCTCTGTATATACCAAGTAATTCCAGCACACCATTTTGGAAGGGGCACTGTCTAGAAAGACTGAATTGAGATGTAGGCCTATGTCTTATATGTTTCCTGCTTTTTATTACAGGGGACACTAGCATTAATACAGTCCTAATAAATATTTTACTTATAAACAATGAAAGATTCCACAGTGATACCCCCTTTTCCCAGGGGACATTCTGCCAAACTGAGAAACACTTGGTAAGGCAGGACTTGTACGGTGCCTGGGACATTTTGTGGCTACTGAACAGAAGAAATTGATGCTTTGGCTCCTTCAGCAATGCGTTTCCTCCAGGGCTGCAGCTTAAAGAGCCTGTCTCCCAACACATATGCACATACACACATGTATGCATGCACATACCTGCACGCACACACATACTCCATCACCTTTCACCCTACCCCAGTCAGCTCTCCTTTTGGGACAGAGCAAGACTGTGGTATAGTGGAGTGATCATCCCTGGTGCATATGCCAGGGACAGGATGCCTTTGCTTTTGCCATGTGCTGACCCAGAACAGGTCAAGAAAGCCCTCTACAACAAGGGGCAGCCAAAGCCACCTGGAACAGATGCCGTGGTCATGCTAATGCCTTGAGGAACCAGGATGAGCAAGTTTGTGTAAATTACAAAACAGACCTTCAGTGAAGACTAAGAATGATCCTGATGATTTTGAAATTCAGGTCAAATTTGGAAAACTTGGTTTTTTTACTTTGGATTTTTCATCCCCTGAACACAGGATGAGATGGGCTGACTGGGAATGGCTGAACTGCAAAGCCAGTGCAGGGTGATTTTTGAGTGCTCAGTGCAACAAAAGCTGCTCTGAACCCTTGCCCTGCTGTTTATCTAAGATGTCCATGCTTACCTTATGGGTGATGGCAGTTTGTTTCCCCCCCCAATGAAGCAATTAGCATACCAAACCTGTGCTAGAGTTACCACTTCCTGGAGTCCTGTGGGGATGTGCTTTTTCACCTACTTAGTTCTTGGTCTTGGTTGATGGGACAGCTGACACTTTGCCAAACATGCCAGTGGTTTACAGATTGAGCACATATTTGCTGGGTTCTGGATGAGACTCCTGAGCTGAATCACGGGTTTCACGGATAGTAACAGCTCCTCTTCACTGTAATTCCTGCTCTTGGCATCAGTGGAATGGCTCTATATTAACAACCTGAAAGAGAAAGCCTTAACAACCTGTTCTTTATTGGTTTGCCAAACTAACCAGTTTCCCCAAGTGGCATTAATACCCCTACAGGGTAATTTCCTCATTAAACAGAGAACCAAATATTTGTTCACACCTCTGCTTGATAGAATCCTCTATAAACAAGCCAGGAAGTCTCATCTCTTAAATTTTCTAATACAAGAAACTTCTCTTATTTTCTGAATCACTGAAATTGGGCTCTGATATAACAATTTTAATGCTTTTATTGTACACTCCTGGCATCCACCCTTTCCATGTATTGTCTAAAAGAGCATTAACTAGATGCATGGGAGTTATGAAACTAGTCAGCTAACATTCGAAGCAAACATTTTAGCAGCACACCCCCACAGTTTTTAGAGGCTGAACTTTTGTTTCAGCTGTGATGTTATACAATCCTATTTCCATGGCAAACTTACAGATACACACTTGTCAAAATTCATGGTTTATTTAGCAAAACTGTCGAGGCACATATGTGCCATATGCATTCTCCCATTCTTTACAGATATGCTTTTTAAAACAGCAATTTCCTGCTGCAATTAAGTCTGTTGCTCGGACTTCAATAGATGTATTTGGCATTGAAAGGGAATCTGGCTTGGATTCCTATGACTAAAAAGAGCAGTGGTCAAAAAAACCCACATGTTCTTCTGCTGTTCCATCTCCTGCATATTACAACCTTTTAAACATCCTCTGCTTTATTTGATACTTCTTTTTCCCACCCCAGTATTTATCCTATATTCAGAAGGCACTCTTT
>NW_010311479.1:28048-34816 GCF_000700745.2 Antrostomus carolinensis
AAAATTGTACCTAATACTTGCACATATCTTACTATCAAATATTTTGAGCACTGTCTACCCATGAGTCTCAAAGATCCGTGCCTGTTGTTGCACCTCCTTCATACAACCAGAAATAAACACATGGTCAGTCTGAGGATGAAGCAGAGGTGATGACACCTGCTTCTTCCGACACAGAGGTGTGGCAGGAAGACAATGGGAGGTGGGATTTTGTCAGCCCTTGCCCTACCCTGCAAACAGAGGTGTTACCTCTTTGCTAGATCTGGAGCAATGGAATACAGCTACAGGCAATGGAAATCATATGCTCAGGCCTTGGATTCAAGTTCAGTAGGATCTGTGAATCTGCTCAAAACATAGAAAATTTCATGGAGCACTGGTGGTTTTTTTTGTTTGTTTGTTTGGTTGGTTTTTTTTTTTTGTGAGAAACTCTTTCTATATATAGTTTGGAAATATTTTAATTGTGAAGGAAAATGTTTTCAGTGTGTATTTTGTCCCAGGTAACTAGTGATAGAACAAGAGGAAATGGCCTCAAGTTGTGTCAGTGGAGGTTTAGACTGGATATCAGGAAAAATTTCTTCACTGAAAGGGTTATCAGGCACTGGAACCGACTACCTAGGGAAGGGGTTGAGTTACCATCCCTTGAGGTATTTAAAAGATGGGTAGATGAGGTGCTCAGAGATATGGTTTAGTAGTAGACAGGTATGGTTGAACTCAACCTCAAAGGTCTTTTCTAACCCAACAATTCTATGATTCTATGACCTACTACCAACCTTCCCTCCTCTCATCTTGGTACCTCTACCCCTTTTTCTCCCAGGCTCCTCACACTCTTCACTATTAATTATATTTGCAACCATCCCTGGCCTCCATGCTTAAATGTGTCTTGCTTCCTTTGCAAGTGGTGCTCTGAGACAAGCTGGTAGTCGCCAAAATATGGCAAATGTAGGCAAAGCTCTCTGCTTCCCATCCCAGTGCCTGTAGCTATGACGCAGGGCAACACTGTGCCATGGAGCCCCTTGAAGATATCCTTCACAGATATGATGGGGTTTAGATGCCTAGAAAGACAGCGGTGAGCCAGTGCAAATGGAAACTATGCTCTAACAGGAGAAAGCATATTCTTATAAAGGATGAGGTAAGGCTGCTTATTTGGAGATTATCAGACCTGCCTGTAACAGGGAAGCCCAAGCAACAAACTAGTGAAAAAGCAAGGCGCAGAATTAAGAAGCCCCAGCTCTAATATTCCTTGCTCTGATCAGTAGGCTGACATAATCTTGGTTGATTGTGCAAAATGCCATTAAGAATGAGTGGTGAGCCTTTTCTCCCTTCGCAGATTGCTCCCCCACCCGTGACATTAATGCAATGCATGCTATCAAGCCATGACTTCACTCCGAGCCAGCTCAAAGCACAGCCGCATCAGTGCCGAAATTAATTTTGACACCTGAAGAGCAGAAGCAAAATCCCTTCCCTGTCCTTGTCCATGGTGTGCGGAGGCAATTTTGCATGGAGGCAAAGCCATTCGTGTTGAGAGACAAAGGGGAGAGAGGAGTAACATGAGGAGGGGGCTGTGATCACTGGCCAGAGCGGGGGGAGGGCAGCTGGGAGCTTGCAGGGGGATGCAGAGGTCACTTTTATTTTTTTCTCCCAGGATCACCCTGGAACAGTCTTCTCCTTCCCCTCTCTGGTTTATTCAGTTGTCTCTCACTAGTGGCAAGCTGCCTGTCTTCACAAGAAGTCCCTCTCTGTACAATAAGTACTTCACCTTACCAATTTTGCCATGTAAGGGACACCTGGGATGGTGTAGGGGAAGGAGAGAGGCTGTCAGGGAAACCCTGGCCAACTGGACTTTGATTTTTATTTTTTTTTTTAAGAAAAATTAAATATTAGCTAGCTATGGTGAGAGTGTAGCTCTGGTGGGAGTGTGCAGAAAGGTGTGGTAGGAAAGAAGCCTCAGAGGGAGCATTTGAAGCCCTAGTGGATCAGTCCCTATTATTCAATATAAACACCTCACTACATGTTGAAGCAATGAGTGACTTTGGTTACTACCAGTCTGCCAGCTCAGAGTATTGAGGTTAGACTTGTGGATGAGGAAGTGAGAGAGCAGATGCTTAACTTGCTGGGCTGATATACAGGAAAATGAAGAGACCTACCGGAATTAGACAGAATACAGCTTTTTGCTGCACCGCAGGTAGCAATCAAGGTAGGATATATTTTGAAGTAGTCTATTTTAGGGCCAGCATTTCTCTCTGAGGTATCTTTGAACCTTCCTCGTGTCATTAATAGCAATATACACAAAAAGCAACCTTAGTTTTGCATCCTTTTCAAGGCTTAACATTTTTTTTCCACTTTGTTTGTTTTGCTTTGTTGTTGGAGAGGGGAGAGGAGGAAAGAAACCAAATATTAGTACAATAATTTGGAAGTAAAAGAAATGTGCAGTTGTGAGGGTTGCCTGTGACAGAAAGGCTTCCTGAAAGGGCAAGCTGTTACAGTATTTCAGTAATTTGCCTGTTCCATGAGGCCGTTAAATAATCAAATCCTTCAGCTGAAATTGTTCTGTCCCCAGCCTTGTCTGTACCACTGTTCAAGGTAGATGTAGCTGTTGTGGTACTGGGTAGGTGAAATTTCTTATTTGGCACAGCTGGAGCTTGATCCCTTTACTAGTAATAAATACTGAAGGATAAGCAGAAGCTAAGTCCAATAGAAATCAGAAGTATTTGCCAAGTGAAGTTCCTTTGTTTGTCCCAGAATAAATCAAAGAGCCTTCTGAGATAGCTGTCAGAGGTTCAGAATTAGATATATCCTTTCAGTGAAATGAACATGGATCGTTTCATAGATTTTCCCTTGCTTTAGAAGGTACAACAGCAGCATTGAGGACACACAGCCAGTAACCATAGTCCCATCCTCCCATCACTGCTCTATAAGGGAGCAGGCACATTTATTATTCCATTTCCACCTGCGCTAGCGCTCTCATACTTCATCATTGTGCCTTGTTTCTAGAAGTGTTATGTGTCACCTATAGAAGTATATAGCTCAAACAAGGTTTCATCTCTCTGGCTAGCCTTTCTGCTTTGCCTGCTTAGTTTTAGGTGTCCAGAAACAGCTACATTAACACCTAGCAAGGCTTAGACAGAGCTTGCTTGAATTATTCATACAGAATACTGTCTAACTCCTTCTTGAATTTATTTAATTTATTCCTCCCCTTGCTAAATGTAGAAAAAATACATGTATTCGACAACCACTATTATTAAGTAGCTCAAACTATTCCCTCTGATTGTAATTGCTTGAATATCAGACTTTTTCCCTTGGCAATTAGTAGTAGGTTACATGCACTTGGCCTGAGTCTTCATTGCTCTGCTCTCCACACAGGACAAATGGCTACATGTAGAGATAACGGCCTTATTCCCTGTTGTTTTAAGCACATGTGTGATTCCAGTCCCTGGAAGCATGCTCCCAATTTGTGAGCAAGCTGTTCATCCTTCTTTCAAATAGAGTACTTTCCTTCCAATGCCAAAATCTGAAATAACAGAATTGTCTCCTCTGCCTCTTTTCTTAGTCTTTTGTATACATAGCCAGCTGTGCAATTATTTCATTAATAAAAATCTCTTTCCAGATACTGTATTGCTCCTCCTCATGTAAAAGTGAGCTGAAATTTCCTTTATTCCTGTCACATGGAGAATAACTAGAAATAGACACATAAGTTTTATCACTGAAATATGTGCATGGATAAGTTTAAATAGTCTTTTTCATGTCAAAGGTGTTGGGAGTGAGCGACCTTTACTGCAGGGATTGGTAAATTTATGAGAGTGTTATGCCAGATTTTTAGTTTCTTTACCAAATGAGCCCTTTTACCTTACAGGTCACCAAAACACCAGCAATCACTTTGTTAGTCATAAAAGACTTCCCTCCCTGAAGTACTTACCATTTACATACCCGAGACCAGTTCAGAGAACTGTGGCACAGAAACAGTAACAGAGGAAGTCTGAGAGGTGAAGCCAGATTTCTTGCACGACTAAATACATACTAAATAATAACTGAACACATGCTGAAATGAAAGCAGTTAACCTGAAAAAGAAATATTTGCCTTATTCTTTATCTTCCTTTTTTTTTTCTTCTTTTTTCAAAGCAGCGGTTTATTTGTGTTAGTAGGACACAAGTACATAGGTAAAGTGACTAAGAAGATGATGGAACCATTGAATATACGTGTTAGCATTTATGAAGCCATGTAAGTAAAAGTACCAGGATTCTGGATCAAATATAGATAACAGTTAATAGTGACCAACAGTTACCATATTACTGATAAGTTTAATATTACCATACCCACATATACCTGCATACCACTGGCTTAAGATTTATAGATGTTTATTGCATGAATTTAGCAGAATTGTTTGTTTGATGCTCTTTTGTTTTCGTAGATAAATGGCTTTTTTGGAGTTATTTTCAGTGGGTTTTTTTCCCCTGTAGCTTGAAAATTTATTTTCCCAGAAAGTGTTTTGGAAAAATGGGTTTCCTTTGGCTGCTATGGATATGAAAAACACTTCAGTGCCTCTCAGGAATTTTTTGTGTTCTTCAAGGTAAGAAAGTCAGAGGAGGGAGTTAAAAAACAGAAGTGCCATAAGCAGAAATAGATTTTACAGTCCTTGTACTGGAACACCATATTATCCCAGTGGAAGTCATTAGACTTTTTTTCTCCATATATAATGAAGGACTATGGTGACTCATTCCTGAATTGTAAATGAATTTTTCAAACCTTTTAGAGCCACGTCAGGGACATCATAAAAACCAACAGCTCAGGATATCATTCCAACCTGTAATTCCTTAGCAAGGAGATTATACAGGTCAGTTGCTGAGTAAACCCTGTTTATGCTAATTGAACTTCAGGTCAAGTGTATTGCTAGAAAATTAATTTTCACTGGAAATTTAAGGGCTGATGAACAAAAATCAAAAGCGGTTATGACCAATTATACCTGTATAAAGCTAAATATGTCTTTTTGTTGTTGCTGTTATAGAATGTTAGTGACCAGAAATCATCAGAGATAAATCAAACAAAATATTTTCCACAGGTTTCTTGTCAAAGTGCCTGCTATCTTTTTCTCTCAACTCTGTGGGGTGGAAAATGACACTATGTCAGGGTTTCTCACATAATTACATTACTGTATTATTTCCTTGCTAGAAGTGGGAAATCTTGTTCAGAGACTATTGTCAATATTGTCCTTTCCAGCCTTTTCTCACCTAGACTCTACTTTTCAAAGTAAGTAACTGCTTCCCCTAATGTGTTTTTTTTGTTTGTTTGTTTGGTTGGTTGGTTGGTTTTTTTTCCCCACCATCTGTCCTGATACTGGCTTGGCAACCTGGAGAACTGTGGGCAGATGACTGCATGCCAGCTGAAGCACAGTATCCCCTTCCCCGCATCCTGCCATGGCTTAATCTTCCTCATGTGTAGCTCACAGGCATGTATCTCACCAGTTGCCTGAAAGGCAGTTATCACTTCTGAGAGTCAGGTGTCAGGTCAGGGTGGAAGTAGTGCAGAGAGTTCACAAAATGATGATTTTTTTTTCCTTTTTGTGACACTTGGAAAGTTACTTCAATGTTATGTGCCTCAGTTTCTTCATCTGTAGCAAGCACAGCTGTTACTGATCTCACAGGACTGCTAAAACTTAGTTCATCAATAGCTGTAAAGCACACTGTGCTCCTCAGACAGAAAATACAGCTATTTGAGAAGATTATATTTAAATACCCATTGAATCCTTTAGAGGTTTTAAGTCCTCTGCTCCATCCATTAGGAACATCTACTCCAACCTGCACAAAACAGTCCCTAAAACATCACTCAGTCTTTTCATGAAAACCACAATGAGTTCAAACACCTTAGTTAGATACTGTGTTCAGAAAATATTCAGAACGAAATCCTACCCCTGCAGAAGTGAGTGGCTAAGGTTTTGTTTCCAATTTAGGTTTAGAGTCTCTGGACAATAAAATGCTGCTCATGTCCTTTGGGATTATATTTCAATGGCTTATTGCCCTCATGGATAAAAATCTTCAGTTTTGAAATGGCATTTCCCAGAGGAGTCTGCACATCTTGAGGCTTGTTTTGAGCCGTCTCTTCTGGCTTGTAATTGAATATTAAGTATATTCAGAAATACATTCAGTAACATCTTGTGGCTGCTGGTCTTTGCAAATCAATAACATAACTATTTTTTAATAATCTGAAAGCATATTGCCTTTCCAAACATCTGTTTATACACAGGAAAGAGCTCAAAGCTATGGAAAAAAAAAGAAGACTTCTAATTCGGAGAACTGTTAAAGTGGTTTTCAGAGGCTGATACTGAGAAAGTAAAGGCAATGGAAAATTGAAAAAGAGTTTATTAGAGGATATATATCCTTCTGTGCAATGTAATTTTTGAGTAAAAGAAAGTACATAGCAAGTGTTTCTCTCTTATTAAAAGAAAGTGAAGTCTGGATGCTTTCACTTCCAATAAGATAATACTGACCTTAGGTCAGTAACCACTATAGCAATATATATATATATATATATATATATTTCCCTTCTATACAATTGAATGCAATTTCAGCCATGGAGGGTGTGGAGACAGGGAAGGAAAGAAATATTACAACACTTCAGATATTATCACTTTCATCTCCTCAAATGGTCCTGGATTTTAGTGACAACAGGTGATTGATGTTAACAATGTTTTAGTTAAATGCCTGAGCTGTTATGCTGAGAGAAGTCTAGTAAGCCATAGCTGCATTGCTGTGATGGGCAAAGCTTCAGTGAATATCTTT
>NW_010311479.1:34851-40955 GCF_000700745.2 Antrostomus carolinensis
GAAGTGAGTTCACAACAATAACGTGGCACCAAAATCTGCTTTAAACCTCAGAAATTTTACCCTGACCAGTCTGAGTGTTAGATCGGATCTTTAGGGGATGTTGCTTCCTTTCATTGCTCTGTTGCATCTGTGGTGTATGATGCACATCTTCCCATCTGTTCAGAGTTGGATGGAGGAGTTGACTTCTGCTCCTTAAAGTGGAAAAGGAATGAAAACTCGTAGTGCTTGTTCAGGATGGAGACTGTCCAGGGTAACTTCCTTGTTAATCATGCAGCCTGGGAAAGAGATGCTAAGACGAGGCTGACAGGTAGTGAAAAAAAGTCTTGTGGCTTGCCTCCCGCCCAAAAGAACCAAGTACAGGATAGATGGTTTGTCCTCATGGGGAGAAGGAAGCTTGTGTCAATGCAGAAAAGAGGTCAATCATGTCTCTGAGAGGTAGTCTCAACAGAAGACCTCACCCAGCTCTTGCTTCTCTGCCTGCATCTCTGAGGTGTTCTCAAAGTCATGTTTTATAGTTCAGTAAAACTGTTCCAGTTGGTATGGCTTCATGTTTGATAATTTTCATTTAATGGAAGTCAGGAAACGTTACATCTCTGGTTACAGTGGCGTACCTGTACCTGTGTCTCTTAAGCAACGAAAGTAACATGGGCAATTTACTTCAGCAAATCCTAAAACATACTGGATCCAGATGGATTTTACTGCTGTATTTTAAATCATTCAACAGAAAATGCAGTTCTCAAGTCTAAATGCATGTATCAGCCCCTTTGAATCCAGTAATAGGTCTCAAGAAAATTTTGCTGATGCTGTGATTTCAAAGCTGAGCGTGACTATACCTCCTGCCTCAATTATCTGCCAGTTTCTTTAATAATTCAAAATCCTTGCTAAAACCCTGACCTTAGAGATTAATAAAATGATCCTTTATAGCCTTTCCAAGTTAGGCCGATTAAATACAGATTTGGCACAGACAACCTGAGAAACTTTAGTAACGTTATTCATTTAGCTAACAGTTACCTCCCCTGCTGACGCACTCCCAATTAATGCCAAGAAAGGCATCTGATCCGGCGGAAGAGGACCGCTTGTTCCGTGCTCTCTATTACCTTGGATTCAGTCCAATTTAATGATAACATCACCATGTTTTACTCGATAATTTTAATTATTTTATGGAAGTCGGTAGCAGTCTGTCCGGCTCACGAGCCTTTCTGAGGCCCTGGATGACAGCAGGTGTTTTGGAGGAAGGTTTTCGTTTGCTCCACTGAGAGCACCTGAAGGAACAAAGGCTCCTCCGTACGGCAGCAGGTGATTAGTTTATACCCTGCAGCAGGATGATACCCGAGCTGAAATATCTTATAATTACAACTGACGGTCTTACTCATATCAGCATGTCAGCTTTTCCAGACCTAGGCTCTTCTGCAACCAAGCAGCGCCAGCTTAGCTTAAATCTGCCTGCAAGCTGCTTCAGTTAAGCTAATGCAACTGTACACAAGACAACAGATTTAAAATTAGTTTTTTGTTACGATAGTGTTTATGAATGCCAGCTGAGTCACCACAAGCTGAATTTAAACCAGTTTACTAGAGTTCATACCCAAAATTAGCAGGGTTTAGCTGAACCAGTTTAAAACTTTCCTGCGAGGGCAGCGCCAACTGAGCGAGTCGTACTGCGAGGAGGATGGCCATGTTGGGGGTGAGGGGACACCTCCAGCCACAGCCCAGCTGCAGTCTGGCTGCCTCTGCTGAGATGCCCGTTGCCTCTGACACGTCTCAGAGTCAGAGGTGGCGTGGGTGATGGCTGTGCCTGCTGCTGGGTAGGGGCCAAAGGAGGAGGTGAGCATGTGGCCTGGCCCTCAGGGAAGGTGAAGGAGAGGTTGAGGGGCTCCTCCATGAGCCCCTGGCAGAGAGGAGGGCCCAGGCAGAGGCTGTGGGGCACGCGGGGGTTCACAAGGCAGGGATGGCTGGAGGCTTCTGACCCCTGGCACAGTCAAGGGGCTGTCCCTCCACCCAGGGGCCCGCAAGGAGGGTGGGTGCCCCATGGCAGGTGGGAGGCAGAGGGAGACCCCCTCCCACAGGCACACAGGCCCTCTCTCCCAGCCTGGCCCACTGCCGGGGACCGTTGCCCCGCACCGGCACCTCCATCGCTGCTCGAGGAGGTCCTGGTGCTTTTCTCCTGGAACCTGCCACTGAGGGGAAGGGGCTTTAGCTGGCTGCATGGCTGTTGCCAGTGACAGATTTTGTTTTTATGACCACAGGACCCACTTTAAGAATTAAGGATGGCTTTGGGGGCACCTGACATCCACCTCCCAGTACCTAAAAGGAGGTCATGGAGGAGATGTTGTCAGGCTCCTCACAGCATCACAAGGCGGGAGAGCAAGAGGCACAAGTTGAAACAAGAGAGTTTCAGGCTGGGTATAGGCAGAATCTGTCTCCTCATGAGGGAGGCAGTGGGGCAGGTCACCCCGAGAGGCTGTGCCATCTCCATCCTTGGAGGGTTTCAAGCCCCAGTTGGTCCAAGCCCTGAGCAGCCTGGTCTGCCCCCAGGGCTGGCCTTGCTTTGGGCTGGGACATGGGCTGGAGGCCTCCTGAGATTGCTCCCAGCCTGAATTATTCCATCATCCTGTGATAATCACTAAGTGTTTTTAAACCAAGACAACTTTGCACATACAGCACATCGTACTCGGCCCTTAGCCTCAATAAGGTCTTGCGGCAGCAAATTATATAGATTAATCAGCTAACCGTCATTTCAATCAGCTTTATTTTTACTCTGACTTTGGTTTAAGAAAACAAGACAGTTTCATCTTTGCAATCCCGTGCACTTGAGGCAAACTTTCCAACGCACACGCTTAAGTAACCTCTTTCTGAAAGTGCTGAGCTCTCATCAGCTGACTTTTGAAGTGAAATTATTGCCAGCTGAGCACTTTGTAAAACTTGATCCTTTGTTTACCCACCGAAGTAAGGCTTTTGGACCCTATTTTTTGGCACCTCGTCTTCAGTTCTTGGCACAGCAGCTTCTCTGTGTTCTGAAAAGGCAAATTCCTTCCTTAGAAGAAAGGTGCATTATTATATTTGTGGTATCATCCCCTCAAGATGAAAGAAATCCGCTGTCCCATTGAAAGTCTAACAGTAAATGGAAATTTTTACTTCCAAGCACAACCACTGGTCTGCTAGCCATAGACCTCATTAGCAGAAGAGCAAAGATCCACCATCCATATCTAATCATGTATCAGCTGCGCTAAGATTTAGGGGAATATTATCTCTTAAATACGAGCCTTAATGTATTTATAAAAATTATCAGATTTTGTGTATACTCTATTTTTAGTCATATGCTATCTGTAAAAGACATTTTTCTTTTCCAGCTTTTATTTCTATGTCTGTTTTCTTCTCTTTTTGCAGTAAATTAGTCACTAATTTAATCATCTTTAAGATCCATATGCTCGCCTACACCGTCTTTCGTATGAGTACAATGAGATAAAGATTATTATTTGCTGAACTGGGGTATAATTAAACATTCCAAATTTCAATTATTTCAATTTATTACAGTGAGAGATCACATGGTGTGCAATTCAGGGAGATAATTTTTACGTTTTAAATGTTTCAGAATTTTCTACACTTGCCTTTTAATTTAACTTCCAGCCTTTGATAACAGGGTTTACTTACATCAAACCAGTAATACGCTCCACTGAAATAAGTGAAATAGTTTATTTTGTTTTTTTTTCCCCTCCTATGGCCATATTGGCAAGTTTCACAGCTGAGCAGTATGACAAATACCATATGTTCACCTTCGGGCCACTGTGTTATTTGCTGGTAACTGCATTTCCTGCTGCTGTAGTTGCTCTGTGAAATTAAGAATGACTATGATACTTTATTACCTTATGTCATCTTATGTATATGGGCAACTTTCTAGAGTCACTGCTCCATGAAATGGATAAAAGTGTGTGTAGATTCATATTCTGGATTGGTAAAACACAAGCAACATTTGAATTCTCAACAGAAATGAAAAACGTCCCAATCAGAATGTTGCCTGCAAAAAATTCAATACCTTTCTGCCTTTGTTCATTTATTTCAGCCTGTATTGCTTATGAATCTAATGAAATGCTAGACTAGAACTCCATTTCAGTATGAAATGACTCAAGGGAATAGAGTAAATGTCCAAACTCATGAACAATATATGGCAAGGCTATAGAGCAAGTCCTTTGATTAGTTTATCTAGTAGCTTGTAACTTTGCTTTTGAATAAACAGAGGTTGTCAGGCTGAGGTAGCAGAAGAGTTTGCTATGAATATTCATGCAAACATGCCTACCCTCAGTCTAGCACAATTTGATGAAGCTTTTCCTCTGCCTTGCTTTGATTAATTGACTTTCTTAATGAGTTTTTGCTCATTTTTGTTTAATGTTTCAAGAAAGAGGGCACAGAAGAACAACCAACCAAATCTTCACTCCCTACAGACTCAACAGGAGCTGGGAGTTCAATAGAAAGGCAGGATTGAGCCTTATATTTGCTATTCTTTTTGAGTCTTGCTTTCCTCAGGACCACAGAAGAAGAGCTGACTAAGGAAAAGATTGCAAGGTTTAAGGGACCCTTGCTATTTTTAACCTTTTAACAAGTGGTCAGTCCAGCCAGAATGAACTTTCCCTTACTCACTTCTAGGCTAGTCCTGAGCCAAAGGGTTTCCTTCCTTGCTCCACTGACTCTAGAGAAGCTCCTGCTGGTCATCCCTCCTCCATCCAGAGCATTAGCTTCCTCTCCTCCTCTGACTAGGAAGATCTTCCTCAGTACTTTAGGCTGACTCTTCCTCCTCATGCTCATATCCTTCACAAGCTGCAGCCACTCGCTGGGGTGTTCACCTGCAGACATGAAGCAACTCTCTAGTTAGCAGCTGCACTGGAAGTTTACAAAATTACTTTATCAGGCATATGCTTTTCCAAGTTAGCAATAGTTCAGTCTGCACTCCCAATGAGGATTTACAAGGTGTTCTTCCACCCAGTAGGAGTTTCCTTTAGGAGGTATGTCTGCTCTTCCTACAATGTGTGAGAAGAATTAACACCAAACAACAGAACCTGTGAAGACCAAAACAAGAGCTGTCTAGGTAGCAACTACCAATAGAGACATAAAGAGCTTTAGATCTGGTTTCCTCCAGTAGTGTCATTTTGGGCTAACTAGAGATGCCTTCACATCTGTGAGTGCCCTGTTGGATTAAGCTTCCAGAGAAGCCAGGACACCTCTTTCCTCAAAAGAACAAGCACGTGTTGTACTCCTCTTGTGGAAATGTCCAAGAACAAAAATCAGTCACTCAGAAGTACTGGTGGCACAAATTCTTCCTTGGCTTTGTTTGCTTCTTCAGGTACCCCAGTTTCCAGTGGTGTAGAAAAATTGCAGACAGAGAGTTTTCAGTTGAAGTGGGGATTTTGATGAAATTTAGGCAACTGAATGCACAGCTATTGTCCTGAAAACCTCTGGTTTATATGTTATGTAGTATTAATAGAAAACTTTTACTAGAGTCTATGTATTGGGTCAGAGACTGTTCCAGATTTGATTATTTACATGCCTAAGACTGCCTCAGTCTTAACAGAAATACCCTGTGCACCTGATTCTGTTGCCAGACTCGGAAGCAATTTTCTGTACTTGTCCAATGCATTTGGTTACATAAAAACATGCCTGAAGGAACAGTAGTGCTTACCCAGAGCAGGAAAACCCATGTTTGATCCCTCTTTTGCCTCCCTATCTGGCTACTTCTCAAGCTTCTTTTTTAAGTCTGGAGGACCGTCAAGCCTACATGTCTCAGGGAAGCATCTTGATGAAAGCCTAAAGGTTACTCTAGGATGGGGGAATTCTTGTTTCTCAAGGAAGAAAATGAGCATTTAAGTATATAGAAATGACAAAATTAATAAGGGCTTGTCTACATACAATGTTCTTCAATGAGGATAATTAACATGTACTAATTTTATTGTGTGGTATTGTCAAAATCAAAAGGTATTGCTCGATTTGTGTACTTCATCAGATCATAGAATGGTTTGGGTTTTAAGGGAGCTTAAAGACCATCTAGTTCCAACCCCCCTGCCATCAGCAGGGACACCTTCCACTAGACCAGGTTGCTCAAAGCCTCATCCAGCCTG
>NW_010311479.1:41164-41480 GCF_000700745.2 Antrostomus carolinensis
CTCTATAAGGTCTCCCAGGAGCCTTCTCTTCTCCAGGCTGAACAGCCCCAACTCTCTCAACCTGTCCTCATGGGAGAGGTGCTCCAGCCCTTGGATCATCCTTGTGGCCTCCTCTGGACTCACTCCAGTAGTCCAATGTCCTTCTTAAGTTGGGGGCCCCAGAACTGGATACAGCACTCCAGGTGGGGTCTCACCAGAGCAGAGCAGAGGGGCAGAATCACCTCCCTTGACCTGCTGGCCACGCTTCTCTTAATACAGCCCAAGATACGGTTATTGGCTGTTGCCGTGGGAAAACTCGAGCACTCAATGTGAGCGA
>NW_010311480.1:0-6319 GCF_000700745.2 Antrostomus carolinensis
AAACCATTCTATGATTCTATGATTTATTATTAAAACACTGGCTTTGAGCTTAATCTCATATTTAGGCTCTGTACTGAAGCCGTTAATGTACTTGGAATACCATTTCATGGAAGCAATTAACAATTATACTTCTTCCTCTAAGATTTTTTTGGTTTTTTTGTGGAGGAAATGCAGAATGGTACCTTCACCACATTCTGTCATGTTTTTTCCCTCACTACAATAACTTTTCAGTACCTTGAACATCCTTGGGTAGTCAAAATACTTCTATTGTGTAGAGGTTGAACCCAGAGTGGAATCATGTGGTCCTGCATTCATGCCCCCCACCTGGTGAGATGGGACGGGAGACACAACAAAGGGGGCATGGGATTAGGAATGAAGGATAGGGATGGCTCACTCACCAGTTGTGGTCACGGGCAAAACAGACTCAAACTTGGGAAAGAAAAATCAATTTAATTTGTTGCAAATCATCTGAGTAGTGCAGTGAGACATAACAACCACATCTTACAACACCTTCCCTGCACGCCTCCCTTCTTCTTAGGCTCTAATCACTTTGCTCCCGATTTCTCTACCTTCTCCCCACAGCAGCACAGGGGACAGAGAATGGGCGTTACAGTTAGTTCACCTCTGCTGCTCTTCCTCGCATGTAAGTCCAGGAACGAGATGTTCCAACATGAGCTTCCCATGGAGTCACGGACCTCTTCAGGCTCAGCTCCCAGCTCCAGCATGGGGACATCCACGGGTTGCAGACTCACCCCCACTCTGGGGGTCCACCCCCACTCTGGCAGCCAGCAGCCCTCAGGGTCCCAATTCCAGTCATATTTGCTCTCAGGCTCAGCTTCTCTGCTCCATCATGGAGTCCTCCATGGCCTACATGTGGGTCTCTGCTCCAATGTTGAATCTTCATGGGCTGCAGAAGACCTCCTTTGTCTTCTCCTACTCCATGCAGTTGAACTGGATGTGGGTCTCTGTCTTTTTTCCTCTTGCAATGAAGCTCTCTCTCTGTCTGTCTGTCCTTTGTTTAGGCTGCTGGTTGTCTTTCGTTAGCTCAATGGTGTCTCCTGGAGGTACCACACCTTCTTCTTTTTAGGACAGTCCTTCCCCTCTAAAATATGGATCCTCAGAGGCTCATTGGCCCAGCCTGGGCTGGGGGGTCTCTGCCTTGGAGCCAGAGGAGCTTTTCACTCTCACAAGGTGGCGCTACCCCCACTACCGAAAAAAAGCCTCCCCCCAAACCAATACATATTGGTATTTCTTAGGAATATTATTTCAGCTTTTTCCAAGGTTAACAAGATGTTTAGGAGTATGACCCAGACCCCATGGCAGTGTGGTTATGGGTGGCACAATACATGGGACAATATGGACACGTATCTAGAAAGCTTCTTCTGTCCAATGGTCTGAAACTTCATGTCTGAAAAAGTGTAGGATCCTGATGAAGCTATAGAATGTTTGAAAAAAAGATGTCCTGTCTATTCCAAAGTGGTACAACTTACAGCACTGTGCTCAGGCCTGGCCAGCACCTACCAAACACTGCTTAATGTTATTCAACACCTTCAAGAAGAGAGGTTCTGTGGATCTGAAAATAATAGCAACAGACACCATGGCTAAACCAGAGATCCAGCCCTCAACTGGAGCAGTTGCCCTTATAATCGAAAAGAAACAACCTAAGTGGAAGTCAGTTCTTTTAGTAAGGGTTAAAGAACCTTCTCTTAAGAGGGAGGAGGAGAGAGAATAAGAAGAGGTAGCCTCTTCCACAGCAGAGTAGTCACAGGAACAGGAAGAGGAAGGGACTGAAATAATAAATGAGACAGAAACCACTTGACCTCTATCCCTAAGTGAGCTGCGATATCTATGAAAATATTTCAGCCATCAACCAGGTGAGCAGATTCTCAGCTGGTTACTCCAATGCTGGGATATTGGAACCATTAGTCAAGAATTAGAGGGTAAGGAAGCTTGGCACCTGAGATCCCTTGTTAAGGGTATGACCATTGACAGAGGGATTGGAAAAAGGGCAGGAGTCCTCAGGTTTGGTGGCAACTTCTGTCAAGTGTGAAGGGCAGGTATCCCTTCAAGGAAGACCTTGCTATTTCCCACAGCAAATGGACCACCACTGAAGGAGGCATCCAGTATCTGAGGGAATTAGCTGTGCTGGAGGTGATCTATAACAACCTGGATGGTAAACATGTATCCAAAGTCCCAGATAAAATCTAGTGCACATGATCCATGTGGAGAAAGTTTATATGAAGTGCGGTGACATTGTACGCCAACACCCTAATGATAATGAGCTGGACAGGTAGAGAGGCACCAACTATGGATGGACTGGTGAGACACCTCCAAGAATATGACGGTCATCTCACTTCCTCCCTAGGAGCCTGCTTCTTGACTGTGGAGAAACTTACTCCAAAATTGTATGAGCAATCCAAGAAGTATAAATCTTCCTCATGCACACCAACTAAGGTCTCACCTATTAAGAGTCAGCCTTTCTCAGTTCAAGGGAAAGGGTACTGGTGGAGTGCACTATGTATAACCCTGTGGTTCTTCCTGTGTAAAGAGGCAGAGGACATGAGGAAGTAGGATAGTGAACTTACCTGGAGAATAGAAGCTTGGGTACTGGAACTCTAAGGAAAAACAACAGCCAAAAGGCATCCATCCAAGAAAATTACTGTTCCAATGTCTGTTGGGCAGGGTAGAAGGGCTGATCGTACTTTTGACCCTGATGAAGGGACTTCTGTTTGCATTTATAAAAAATCAAGTAGTGAATACTCCAACCAGAAACAGAGGGCCTTTGGCCAGGTAGAGGAAAGAGAGAACCCGATTTACTAGGCTGTGCGGGTTCTGATACATTGGACCCCAGGGAATATAAAGCTCTAGTAGACACTGGTCCACAGTGTACTTTAATAACATCAGATTACAAAGGGGCAGAATACATCTGTATTTCCAGACTAATGGGAGGATTCCAACAACTGTCTGTGTTGGAGGCTGAGGTAAGCCTAACTGTGAATGAATGGCAAAAGCATCCTATAGTGACTGGTCTGGAGGCTCCATGTATCCTTGGAATAGATTGGCTCAGGAGAGAGTGCTTCAAGGATCCAGAAGTGTACCTGTGGGTTTTGGTATAGCTGCCTTGAATATGGAGAAGATTAAACAGCTGTCTAACTTGCCTGGTCTCTCAGAGGATCCTTCTATTGTGGGCTTGCTGCAGGTTAAAGAAAAACAGGTGCTAATTGCTGACATGAAAATGCACAGGCGACAAAATCATACCAATCAAGACTCTCTTGCTCCCATCCATAAGCTGACACAGTGACTGAAGAATCATAAAGTGATCAGTAAGTCTCATTCACCCTTTAATACTCTCATGTCACAGCTGCAAAAATCTAATAGAGTGGAGGCTAGAAGTGGAATATCATGGCCTAAATGAAGTCACACAACCACTGTGTCCTGCCATACCAGATGTGTTAGAACTCCAATATTAACTGGAGTCAAAGGCCACCAAATTTTATTCAACAACTGATATCACTGACTCATTTTTCTCAATCTTTTTGGCAGCAGATCGCTGGCCTCAGTTTGCTTTCACCTGTAGGGGTATCCCGTACACCTGGAATTGACCGCCCCAGGGGTGGAAACATAGTGTTATCATTTGTTATGGATCGATACAGACTGCACTGGAACAAAGTGAAGCTCTTGAACACCTACAGTGCATTGATGACATCATTGTTTGGGGCAACACAGTGGAGAAAGTGAGAAGAGAAGAATAACTGAAATTCTTTTGAAAGCTGGTTTTGCTATAAAGCAAAGAAACGTCAAAGGACCTGCACAGGAGATCCAGTTTTTAGGAATAAAATGGCAAGATGGGTGCCATCATATCCCAATGAATGAGATCCATAAAGTAACATCTATGTTTCCACCAACTAACAAGGAAGAAATACAAGAGTTCTTAGTTGTTGTGAGATTTTGGAGAATGCATATTCCAGATTGTAGTCTGATCGTAAACCCTCTCCATTGAGTGATCCAGAAGAAGAACAAGTTTGACTGGGGCCTTGAGCAACAGCAAGTCTTTGAACAAATTAAACAGGAGATAGTTTGTGCAGTAGCTCTTGGGCCGGTCCAGACAGGACAAGATGTGAAAAACACCTCAGCCAAGGATAATGGCCCCACCTAGAGCCCCTGGCGGAAAGCACCTGGAGAGACTCAGGGTTGACATCTAGGGTTTAGGAGCGAGAGGTATAGGGGATATGAATTGCATTACACTCCAACTGAAAAAGATATATTAGCAGCATATGAAGGAGTTGGAGCTGCTTCAGAAGTAGCTGGTACTGAAGCACAGCTCCTTTTGGTGCCATGATTGCCTGTGCTGGACTTAATGTTCAAAGGGAGGGTCCCTCTAATCATGCTGCTGATACTACATGGAGTAAATGGATCACACTGATAATGCAATAGGCTTGCATTATCAGTGATCCACTGCCATCCAGGAATCCTGAAAGTGATCATGGACTAGCCAGAGGGCTGAAACTTTGCAGTATCAACAGAGGAAGCGACTCATGCTGAAGAGGCCTCATTGTATAACAAATTACCAGAAAATGAAAAGCAACATGCTGTGTTTACTGATGGATCCTGTCCTATGGTGGGAAAACACTGAAGGTGCAAAACTGCAAAACTGCTGTATGGATTCTTACGTAACAAGTTGCAGAAACTGCTGAAGGAAAAGGTGAATTGAGTCAGTTTGCAGAAGTCAGAGCCATGCAGCTGGCTTTAGATGTTGCTGAATGACAAAAATGACCAGTACTTTATCTCTATACTGACTCACAGACAGTGGTAAATCTTCTGTTAGGGTGGTTACAGAAATGGCAGTGTAGAATTAAACTCATTTGGGCTTGGATGAAAATAATCCATGATTTGACTTGCACGATGGCACTGTTACGTGATCCTGTATGTCACTACTCTTGTGGCTGTCATATGTCAACTTCTCACTGGCTAGCCAAGCTAGAGGCAAGAGAAGGAATTCATTGCAATGTTAAAACTTCCATCTTAGTCCAAAGGGACTAGGAGTAGAAAATGTTATGGATATATGTCTGAATAGTTGTAGCCCATGATATGAGTTGCATGTTATAGGAAGTTCTACAGCAGAAACCACTTGTATCTGTGAAGGACGAATCCTACAAGAAGCAGTGTAAGTGCAGCAGTGACTCGACTTTGTCTGGCTTTGATGCCCAGTAACTCCACACAAAACACCACTTCTTCTGCCCTGACTAAATACAGTAACAGATGAAGCCAAAAGTCATAGGCCAAATGAACTCAATGAGTATTTTATGGATATTTATGGACATTTTACAAACATTTTACATGGAAGAGATAGTTAACGAGGATGTATTGAGATAGGATGGGACTTGAACATAACATAAATGGTATGGAACGAGGAGTGGAAAATGATGTTTTGGCTGAGCATAAGTCCTCTTATGGTGAGCAATTGTGTTTGTTTCCATCACTTTTCTTTCTTGAGTTTTATTTTCCTCTCCCTTTTTTTTCTCTCTTTTATTTACAATTATTTAAATTATTATTTTTTCTTTTTGATTATTAAACTGCTCTTATCTCAACTCAGAAGTTTGTTTCTCACTTTTACCCTTCCAATTCTTGCTAGCTGGGTTTAAATCTTGAGAGAAAATAATAAAAAAGAAACCTTTGGCCTAATCCATTCACAAAGCGTGTTTGAAACAAAACTTATGAGTCTGATGAGAGAATTGAAGAAACACTAACTGTAGGGTCCACTGACCATTGTAATTATGAACAGTTGTAACTGCACTGGCTCATCAGCATGTCCCCAGATACTATCAGACTTTATAAGTTCACTTACTTTTGCTGTTTTGGTGCATAAAGGCAATGGATTAAATGTGTCCTTTTGCCTGAAGATCGCTTTTTTAAAAAACTCTGTAGAGTTTTGATAAAATTTGAGTTCTTTTATTTCATATGAACTGGGTTATGATTGTTCTTCAGGCCCTAAGGTACTTTTCCAGTAGAGGTTGCATGATAAGGAAATTGTTATTGTGTTTGTTACCTTTATGCAATTCTACATCGAAAACACAGTACCACAAAAGCAGTCTGCTTCAGCTAAACTGGGCCTACAGTAATTTGATGACTTTAAGTATTAGTAATCTAAGTATTTCTTACCTTAAGCATTTGAAAACTAGTACTATGTAATCTTGCCTAGATACCTACAGAGACAAAGTAAGAAAATATTACTGTATGTTTCCATGCTCATTGTCACAGCAGTAGGGTCTCCTTAAACAACATTTTAGAGCACTCTTTCTGTTGTGGACAGTCATTCCTG
>NW_010311480.1:6344-9811 GCF_000700745.2 Antrostomus carolinensis
TTTTTAGGCTGCAGTACAAACCATATGATGAAATTAACCTCACTAAAGAAAAAAAAACAAACCACACAAGTGACTTAATTTTTCTATTTTTTATCCATCTCAGTTCCCTAATATAATTCACAATGCAGCAGCTGGAAGAATTATGATGACAGGGCTTGCGGGGAAAGCTGCTGTAGTGTGAGAGCAGGTGGTGGGAATACCTTGAATGGACCCCTGTCTGAATTTGGGAAAGTATTTACACTGTCAAATGCTGCAATTTCAAGATATAATTTTATTTTTAAGAAATGCCTCCTCACATGTAAGCATATATTTAATTTGGACTGAGTCAGCTTCATGCATATATATTGTCCAAACCACCACATATATACATAAGGCCATGTGTGTTTGTGTGTGCATGTAATCTTTTATAAAGGAGCTTTATCAACTCATAAAGAGTAGAGAGTTACTTCAGTTAAAGTAAGATTTAATAAACTGGGTGGGCAGAAAAAATAGAAGTGAAGCTGAGAAAGAACATTTAGGCAAAGTCTGCTTCCTTTGTTGCAGATATATAAGTTAAGATAAAAGTAGAAGTTCTAGTTAGCTTCCTATTAATTAGAGATTTTAGGCATAAATAAATTTCAGTGTAAATCATGGGCATTTAGCTGCTCCACACTTATAGGTCTCATGTAATTTCTTTCTTACTTCCAGGACTCAATAGTCAACTGCTTTTGCTTTTGTAGCAAAAACTTCCTGAATTGTAGCAATTACAGCTGTATTGTAGCTGTCACTGCTTAACTACAGAAAGAAAGACAAAATTTACAGGTCTGCTGATGCATATTGCCTGAATTCCACCTAAAATGTCTTTCTGAGTGTTTAGTATTGGCTAGCTGCTTGTCAAATCTTAGAGGAAATCAATTGGAAACATTAGACATAGGAACTCATGTCATCTGGATGTGGTTTGCTTCTTCAGGCTATATAGCCTTTTCACCACGCTCTCTTTGTCGGTTATTTAGGATTGAGGTTTTTTTGTAGGTTTTGTTTGTTTGTTTGTTTTATTTTGTTTTGTTTTTCCCCTGGTCATATTTCAGATAGAAATTTTACAGCTATTCTTTCTCTCTTAGTTTGCAATACCACAAACACCTCAGAAATTTTGTCTGAGACTTGGAAAAATACAACTATTTTATTGCTAAGGATTTCAATATTTTCCATGTATTCAGCTGAAGCAAGGTAAGACAGAAACTATAGTTAGGTATCTTTTCTCCGTAGTCAGTACTTTTTGTACTTTGTACAGATATTGCACAGCTGTGAGATATTGAAGAACTTTTTTTTATGACCCATTTTCCCTGTGACCACTTAATTCCAGCTGGTATTGGGGTGTGTTTCTGGGAGGCTCAGTTTTTTCTGCATTTACTTTCCTTGGTCCCTGTAGACGTATGTTTCCTTTTAGATGTGGATCTGTTATCTCTTCTTTTTTTTTTTTTTTTTAACTGAGTCATTGCCTCTTTTCTCAAGGTCACAGTCTTATTCTTCTTTTGGCTGTGTGGTACTGTTACATACACTTTCTGACTTCTTAATAACATTTAGACTTTACACAAGATAATTTTGGCTGAATTTATTTCTGCTTGTACTGAAAAATGATAATAGAAGGGAGAAGCTGAACACAGACAAAAAGTAAAGGAGGACGAAAAGGCTGTTTAAAGCCTAGCACTGAGGCAGTCTGTATTTTTAATTCAGACTGAGCATAACAAGATAGTGCCTTCCGTGCTTCAGTCACACTGTTCCAAGGTGGAAAAGCATTTCCCCAGATCCTCAGAATTGTTATGGTCTGCAGCTGCTGCTCTGAAGCTGCCTTCTTTTTTACTTATCTTAACCTGACACTCTTTAGCCATGTATCTCTCATGGACTTTTCCTAATACATTATGAAATCAAGCATTTCTGCATTTGGCTAGTTTATTTCCTTTCACTTGGCCATTCAGCTGTGATATTCTACTGTGTAAAACTCACAATGCTATACTTATTCTGAATTTTACTTTTCAATTAATATTTGAGATCTCCTATTATAGGTATGAGTAAGAGGAAGGGGAGTAGAATAAACAGGAAAGATTCGGTGCTTTGACACGTTTTTTGCGAGGTCTTTCTTTAGATACATTTTAACACCAAGTTTCATTAAGATGTATGCATTATGAAATGGAAGAAATATGGTTTACCAGTTCAGCTTATCATCTTTTCAGTGGGCTGTACTTCCTTACATTGCAGGAAAACTTTAAGCCTTGATGAATAGAACAGTTTTTGTCTCATTACCACAAGACAAACATAACTACAAGTTAGAATTTTCAGAGGAAAAAGAATGAAGAGTTTTGCACAATGCAGATGAAGTATATTCCACCTATTTATGGGAGAAGATAGACTGTCAAGGAAGAGAAATATTGGCTTCCAAGGGAGATGTTACAAGAAGAGAGACTGTCCTGCATTTTTGCACTGTGGTAATTTGCCTGGTGTTTGTTGATAACTTATATAGTCTTGATGAAACATTTATTATAGGTTTGAAAATCCATTAAAATTCCTTAACAGTATGGTAAAAAAAAACCCAAACCATATAAAACAGACTAGGCCACATTCTGCTTCAAATTCCTATTGAAATTCAGCTCATAGTGCATTCAGAAATGCAGAATTTGGAAAAAAGTCCAATAATGCTTTTATTCTCATAAAATTGACTGATAAGAGTTGTACAGGAACTGATTATGTCTTCTGTGTTTATTTGTTTTCTCTGCTGCACAGCCCTGAAGAGCTAAAATCCAGATCCAGAACTTATACTAATGTGAAGGTTTGACAAGCAGCATGTTGACGATCAGGTATATATGGGAGATGCATACTGCTGCACCACAGACCCATAACATGGCTGGGGCTGGTTGGTGCCTCTGGAGATTACACAGTCCCACCACTGATCATGCAAGGTCAGGTACAGGAGGTTGCTCAGGGCCATGCCCAGCTAGGCTTTGAATATCTGTGAGGATGGACACTCCACATCCTCTCTAATCTGCCTGTGTCAGTGTTTAAAAGTTTTTTTCTCCGAGTGTTTAAAAAGGAATCTGTGACTTGAGACCCAAGCGTGACTGGATATCAATACTGACAACTTAAAAGCAAACATAATTCAGCAGTTGATGTAACGTTTAAGGCACAGTATTATGCATGTATGCTACAATTTTTAAAAATATTTCCCTGTCGTTATTTATTTTACTAATAGCTCCAGTTTATCTCTGGTCACAGCATAGTTTACAATGAATTTGACCTAGCAAGAAAACATTTTTATTTCCTTTCTCCTTGTCTTGCTTCCTCGTATGCCACAATTCTATTTGGTTTGGGCAGAAGGGATTTATGAGTTCAATAAGCTGCCATGAAGTATTCCCATTGGCTTTGAAAACTCAACACACAATGTTAATTTTCCTGATAGCCATCCATGGTTTATTCTTGCCAAACAAAATGCATTC
>NW_010311480.1:9838-15804 GCF_000700745.2 Antrostomus carolinensis
AGTCAAGTTTTGGTGTATTATAATCTTCTAAAATACTACATATCCAACAGAAATTTATATTTAATAGAAAGCTATTAGCAGACATTTGTGTAAAAACACATTCACCTCTTTGATCACCTTGGAAGACCATGGATGACTATGATTTATTTCCACACAAGTATTCAGAGCTTTTACGCTTAGACTGTTAGCCATACAGTTGGGAAAAAAGAGATAATGTAAAACTGTTCATGGTTTTATGCCATGTGCGATCCTCCTTGGGTGGCGAGATGGCAACTGTCACACCTTAATAAGAACAGCCCACTATAGCTAGCTGCCTACGATGCCCTTAACAGAGCTGACACATTTCTTAGTCTTTTTATTATGCTTACTGAAGCTAAATGCTGTGTGTAAAGTTTTCGCAGGAACATTGCATTGCTGCATAGGAGGTGCTAGATGAGAAACGAAACTCACGCAGCAGACAGACAACTCTCACAGGAAATGCTAGCAAAAATGAAGCAGAATGAGCACTGAACAGCAGTTGACTAATCAGAGTTTACCCCATGCTTAGATGGTCTTAAATAACTTGCTAAAGTAACTGAAGTTAGGCTGATTAATATGAGATGAGGATTTGACCTGAAATCTTTTTTTAAGTAGCACTGGCATGGCATTTTTGTGATTCTGCTATAGGGATAGCACTATTTAAGACTATATATGTTAGGAAGCATCACTTCCTTGTTTATTGTTTGGACTTGCTCTTTCGGTGCTGAGGAGGAGAACAAAGACCAGTAGAAAACCAACTTTTTTGGTTTTATTTCTTTTTCTTGGGTAGCATTAATTAAAAGGAAAGGTGGAGGAAGGGGGAGGAAATCCAGACAGCACAAATGCAATGAAAATCCAGAAGCTATAGAAGTCAATATCATGCTGTTTTATCAGCTACTTGTAAGTAAGACTCCATATAATTTATTCTAGTTAGGATGAATCTACCTGCAATGGTTTATAACAGTTTCCTTTGAAAAAATGCTTTCTAAAAATAATGAGCTTATTGTTCCTCTCTGTAGAAACAAAGCAATGAAATTCTTTGTCATAAGATAAATACCTCATAGTGTGTTTTTCTAGGTGGGCCTGGCTCAGGAGTAAAAAGTTAGCAGAAGTTACTGAGTGACAGACATCTCTGTCTAAGAGACCATTTCCCCTGCAAGTTCTGCAAGTTCCTCAACTAACCTGCCCTCTTCTGTCAAAGTGTTTGCCATTGCCGTACTGCTTCTTTTAGTTATCATCATCCAGTTTGAGTACATCCCACTGCTATCTGTGCCAGAAAGATTTTAGAAGCATTTCAACCTCTACTGTTGTGATTTTGGAATCCATCACATTTCTAGTCTACCAGCTCTATGCTTTACTCTTGGAATCCTGCAAGGGTTTACCATGTGAAGGAGATTACATACATTGTCATTCTCCAGACATGGTAATTAAGGAATGTTCATCCAAATAGATTATTGTCTGTGCATATCATTGCATGCACCAACTACAGTAAATTCAAAATAAATTATGATTACTCAACACTCAAGGAAGAGGGGTAAACAGAGCTCTATGGGTATTAGTACTCACAGACAAAGCAGTGGAGTAATTCGTGGAAGAGAACTTATTACTTCATATGAAATTGCTCATTAGTTCTTTTTGGAAAATAAAAATGCAAGCCAAATAGAAGCCTTATTTCTGATGGTCCTGAGTTAAGTCCTTAAATTCTGTAGTACTTCTCAGGTCTCCTTACAGTCACTTCAGTGTCATCCAGGATGCTGAGTGGGAAGATGTTATAAGAAATGTTTATGATATTAAATCCAACTCATGAAAAGTCTTTACTTAGGAGTTCTGGAAAGTGTGTTAATCCGCTCAATATTCAGTCAGGAAAGCAAGAAATAGGACAGATGCCTTTGAGAAAGCTTTCAACGTTCACTTTTTTTCTCTTTGCTGCAGAGAATAAGGAAAATGATTGCCTTCTATGGTAAAAAGACTGGGATCTGTGGATGGGAGGGTAGCAGTGAATGGCATGTACCTTGCCTTTAGTAAGTCTTTTGACATTATATTCCACAGTATTCTTGTATCCAACTTAGCATATTATATTCTGCATGTGAGGACAATCAAATGGGTGAAAGAAACAGTTGGATATTCATGCTCAGAAAGTCATGGTTAATGGATTTTGTCCTACAAATGTGGTCTTGTAGGGTCAGTCCTGGGACCTGTCATGTTTGACCACTCTACCAGTGACCCAGAGGAGGTGACAGAGGGCCCATGCATCAAGTTTGCAGATGAGTCTTGGGGGACTTGTAAGCACACTCACAGGTTGGGCCATCATTCAGGTGGAGGTGGAGAAGGAAGGAAGGGTTTGATGAGATGCTATAAAATTCAGCAAGGACCAGGCCAAGGCCTACACTGGAAGACAGATTCCTGCAGGGGTGCAGGCTGGGGCTGATGGGGACAGGGAACAGCTGTGGGGGATGGCCCTGGGTCCTGGCACTCAGTGCTGTGGGCTGAGGTCAGCCATGCACCCAGGCAATAATGAGGCCAGCAATGCCTGGGGTGTTGTGAGCAGGGCATGGACCTGAGAGCCAGGGGAGGGCAAGGACCCTCCTCTCTGCTAAGTGCTTGTTAGATCACATCAGGATACCATTTCAGCATCCAATCTTGGGCCCCAGCACCAGAAAAATATATATGAGCTGTCAAGACTTCAGGGGAGGCCATGAGGGAAGTGGGGCTGGAACACTTGCCCTGCAAGAAGAGACTACAAGACTGGGGATGGTTCAACCAGGAGAAAGGACAGCCTTAGGGGCAGCGGGCAACATCCAAGGTACCAGTAGAAGGGGATGGAGGAGACGTGCCTGGGCTCTTCATAGCAGTGCATAGTGGGAGAGTGAGAGGCAGCAGCCCTAGCTGAAACATGAGAGGCTCAGGCTGACGATAAGAAGCCTTTTCCCCATGAGGACAGCCCGGGAGAGGAATAGGGGCCTAGGGAGGCTGTACAGTCTCCATCCCTGGGCATTTCACATCCCGGCTGGGTGAAGCCCTGAGCAGTCCCATCTGAGCCATGGCTGAGCCTACCTGGGGAAGGGGCTGAGGCTGGAGACCTCACCATGTGCCCAGCAGTCTGAATTGTCCTGTGATCCTATACTTTCCAACTGTAAGTGCAAGTGGCTTAAGCACTGCCTGTGTTTTACTCAGGAACAAGGTATATGAAAGATAGAAACTGTTTTCAAAATAGTATCAGAAATCAGGCCTTCTCCTACCCAAGAACTATATTGTGAAGTCACTTTTAAATTTCTTTTTACTCTACCTATCTCTTTCTTGCTCTTACATAGTGAATGCTTTTTTTTCTTTCTAAGCAAAAACATTTTCAATATGAGGTATGTAAAATAACTTCTTTAAGGTAATTAGTGTTTCCTTTAGAGAAGTGTTTTTCCATTCTGAAAGAAGGGTTAAATCCCCTCACACCAATAGTGTTTACAGATGCATTGGAAAATTTAAAGGACTACTAAAATTTAAAAAATAGGTTTTTGAGGGATATCTATGTGTGTATCTTGCTAAACTCTAAAATGGGCAGTAGCAAAATAACTAGTTTTTTAAAAATTCTACAACTTCTGAAAAAGAATTAAAACAATAAATATTGATTCCTCCCAGGGAAAATTTAGGGTAATTGTATGGAATAAAAAATAATTTTCAACTTGATAGTGAAGACATCATGTCCACAGAAGGTTAAATATTATTTTTTACTCTTACTGAAGACTTTGGTTTTGACAAAATGCAAATGAACTTATAAAGAATAGGTGATGATTTTGGTAAATTTAAATTATATTCTTTAATCTCTATTCTTTAAGGTAAAGTTGTCTGATCAGCTCTGCTCTACATCCTTTTCAAGCTCTTATCTATTGACTTTGCATTAAACTTGCCCGTAGAAATCAGAAAACTGGAAACTGTTAGGCTTAGATTCATTGGGCAAAAACTTCAAATAGTCCAATAATGGTATAACCCAAGTACAATTTTACTTTATTTACTTAAAACATGAGTAGATACAGAACCGGTGTGGAACTCTGACCTGAGCCAACTCCAGTCTTTACTGTAGTGTGATTATTCTGATCTTAATCTAAACCAATCCATTTACCTAGACAAATCTTACCTAGCTACTGATAGAGAAATAAATTTAATTCAGTTTTCCATGGAATCTGATGTCCTTAATTTATTTCTAATAGTGGTAGTATATATCTTATTTTATATTCATCTGGCTTAATTGCGATGAGGTGCTCCACTTTTCCTTCCATAGCATTACAATTTTCTAAACAGGAAGGAAAGATCTGACTTAGTAATACACCATACAGGAAATTATATATTCCTTGTCTAAATATGCTTTGTTGTTGGACAGAAACCCTAGGAAACCATATAAACTCAAAAATAAAATTTCCTCTGCAACTGAAATTTAGAAGTACATCATTTGAAACAAAAATGGGATGACTGGAAATAGACAAGTCTCAAGCACCTGAAAGAAGATTGTTGGAAGAATTCTATACTTTTGCGTACTTGCTGATGTATTGCTTCATATTTTTATAGGAGTTGTACAGAAGATTTTAAGTGATATAATATTTACTACCCCTCAGTGAGTGAAGGAATATGTATTCACATTGACTTGCATTTTCACAGTTAAAATATTCAATTTAGTAAAATTAGCCTCCCTACAGTGAATTTTGTGTATTGGTGGATATTGTGAAAGAAAACAGTAATTTGGTAAGCAATTTTCTTTAGTGTTTTATTGTTTGTTTGTACATGTGTTTACAGATGGCCAGTGCTCAGCAGTAGGTTATTCATTCTCTTTTCTTGAGAAAAAATTTAAACAGAAGGAACTGGATGCGTATTTTTGTAGTTCCTCATCACAGAGTAGTTCTTCCATCTTTTGATGAGATATTATAATACTTTTATCAAATTTCAGACTCATCTCTAACAAAAAAAAAACCCCAACAAAAACCAAAACAACCTAGCACAAAGAAAAAGAAGATTATGTATTTCCATTCTATAGATGTTAGTATTCTACTTTAACACCCAATAATTTTCTAGAGATAGAAATGCATGCACTATGCCAATCTGTTATTTCAGTAGAAAAGTAAAGGATTTTTGTTGTTGGTTTTGTTTGTTTATTTGCTTGTTTGCCCCTTCATGCCCCCAGCCCCTCCCCAAAGGAATTACACTGCTGTGAATGAGGAAACTAAGTGTCTACATGGGACACTTTCCTAAATTGAGAAGACAGAAGAATACTTGAATGGAAGAATGTTGCATGTCTTATTTTTTTTTGCCCACAAGATACATATCTAAAGAAAACTTGAAGTTTTCTGGGAAAGCCTGACAGTTTCAGGAAAATATAATATATGATAACTTTCCTTTGGAATTTTGTCTAATATGTTGGAGATTAACTCTATGGGTAATATTTTATGTAGCTTTTTCCTTGCTCTTTCATCTTGAGGAGGAACTTGTTTGTGAGATTCAGCAGAATATTGGCATATTGTAAAAACTAGCTAATCATGTAGTTTGCACTTATTTGCAATGGTAGTATATGTTTCTTCGGCAACTCCGTATATTAGTATTCTAATAACTTCAGGCCACTGTAGGAAAATGAAAATACAACAGATGTAGTCTTTCCAAAAACTAAGAAAAACCACTTAAGTTAGTTAGATATATTAATCTGGGGAAATATTTGTATAGAAGCAGCTCTGACTTGCCCAAGCATCTTCAGTATGTACTTGTGGGTGGGGACTGAACTTCTGTTTTACTCTGTGGGGTAACTCTGTTAATCAGATTGATAGGGCATTGTTTCTTGCCCTATGGACACAAGATAATCATTAATGACATATTTTTTCATGGTGTCATCCCAGAAAATGGCACTGCTGCTAGGAGTCCATTTTATTTCTGTACAGAAAAAATTAAACCCCAACCGCCCCCACCTTTCCCCCCCA
>NW_010311480.1:15987-24052 GCF_000700745.2 Antrostomus carolinensis
ACCTACTCAGATATCATTGTGGAAAGTATAATGTATTCTATAATTTATTATCTTTGTAAAGTGAAGGCAATGCCCTAAAAGCACAGAGCCCAGTGTAACAAATGAATGTAATGAAAAAATGGATGGTCTAAAATGATGGAAGGAGGGTCACATTGAAAGCACTCAGAAATAAATGAGTGCTAGTAATATTCATAAAAGGTGAAAGAATATGTGTGGTCAGTGAAAAATTGATTCAGAGTTTGTGATACTAGGCTATAACCTGTGATTCTGAAGATCAAAGAGATTCTCAGTCCTGGATGGTCATCTGATAGACTGATATTATTTTAATTTTCTAACAGTAAAACCAGTAAGCATGCTTTATTCTTATAAATTTTACTCTCTATACTGTACTGACAGCAATCAGGGTTCCAAGCTATGACCAAAGAATAAATGCAGCTCTGCTTTCAACGTCAGCCAGAAGGTGGCAGTTTTAGACCATTTTGAAAAAGGGCTGGCAATGGCTTTGAGTATAACTAGACTCCTACTCTACGTTCTGAAAGATAGTTTTAAATTATTTATTTGGTAATATAGTCATTAAATATAAAGGACCTTTCATCCCAAGAGTGGTAAATTCAGCCCCATTTAGCTTTGGTGTAAATACAAAGGCTGCTACTGAGATAACAGATTCTTCAGAAGCTACTCAATTTAGTATATAGAAATTTAGAGATAAAATAAATACATTTTCATCTAAGACAGGACAATGCCTTTGGAATCCATCAGGCCAAAACCATCCATCTTTTAGCTATGCCTAGAAATCACAAATTATAGTCTAGTTCTTGGTATGGTTCCTAATTTTTTTAGATTATTTAACACAGTTTTTTAGGGGGTGTTTTTTGTTGTTTGTTTTTGTTTGTTTGTTTGTTTGTTTTAACCGAGACTTACTTTTTCAGGCTACAATGAAGTGTAGGAAAGGACAATACTTGAGAAAGTAAAGAAAATTACTTGTATAAATATCTCAAAGAAAGACAATTATCCAGAGAGATAATAAGCTTTGCTTCTGAGGAGCCTGGCTTGCTAAAGAAGATCATCAGGAGATCATGGATAAAAGTATTTGGTTAAGTTTAGAGACAATAATTAATTTATGTTTTAGTAAGGTAAATTGTTCTTTTAGATATGTAACACCAAAGAATACTAGTAGAGGTTTAAGTCCTGAAATATTTATCAGCAAAAACTGCAATGAAATCTCTAACTTCACAAAGGAGGAGCACATATTTGCAGGACATGGTAGGGCATCTTCACCCTAGAGCTTCTCCCACTCTTGAACACTTAGTACCATGCATGATGTGCCACATCAAGGGGGCTGGCATATAAATTAAGATTTGGACAGATGTGTGATCAGAAAAAACCCAGCATGTTACAACAGAAAAAATTTCTGACTTTCCGTATCTTTAGTCAAAGGATTTCTGTCTTTATAGATATCTGAAAGAAGAACCCTTAAAATAGAATTCCCTTGTGTTCTTCCTTGAAAACTTTTCCAAAGGACAACTGACCGTTTTTTGCTCTCACTTTACACTACTATCAGTCATGAAGAAAATAATACTTTAAGAAACTCAAGGACATAGAGCAAAAAGTTGGTAAAAAGCATAAGAAACAGACAAAAGAGAGCACGGCATATTGAGCTATGAGGTCAAATTAGACTACAGAAGAAAGGAGGGAAATAAGGTTCTGGATTTTAAAAAAGAGGAAACTTTGAAAAACTGAAGGAAGGGATTGTTCATAAATTCAGTTGGACTGGAGAGCTCAGGGACCTAAATGTGAGAGAGGCCTGGAATTTCCTCCAGTCAAACTATTAAAACTATTAGGAGTTGCATACCCAAGAAAGCAAAAAGATTACAGAGAGAGTGTAGACCCAACTGAGTGAATAAGCAGGTCAAGAAAGATATTGTGAATAAGTAGAGAGTCTAAAGGAATGAAAAAAGAAATAATTTACAATTCTGTAAAAGGCAAGAGGGTGATAAATTTAGTGAAAATTAATGGAAGTCTATTTGAGGGCCTACACCTTTCTCTGGCAAAGTTTGAGACAGCAAATGAAATGGAAAAACCCTTCAACCCTTCAAAAACCTTCAACCCTAAAAGTGAAAATAGAAATGGAAAAGAAAGGTCTTGTGTGAGTGTGGGGAGGGAGTAGAAGATATTTACAGCTCCAAGGCAAATCAGTGGTTTTTCTAAGGGTCTCAAAATGAAGATTCTGTTAATCTTATACACAAAGACCATATGGGTGCTGGCAAACCCAAGTTTTGCTGTACCACAGAGAGTGTGCAAGATTTTTCTACTTTGTCTTAGGACTTTGTCTTAGGACTTTGTCTTAGGACAGCAGTCCAAACTAGCAGCACTAAATTGCACATTGTCTTCTGAATCAGCTATTCTAAAAATGGACAGAGGAAGTGCTGTCAAGTTTCTTTCATCCTTTTCAGATTTGAGGAAGGCAAGAGGCATGATTATTCTTTACAGCATTTTGGGCGTTATTGTAATACTGTAGTACTGCAGTATTGTAATAGAAAATAGTATCTTTCTTCCTCTCCTTCAGTAACTTTTGCTTCTAGCTCTTCTCCTTCAAACCTTGCTTCTTCTGCTTCAGACATTTATCAAAACCTATGTAGGTTCCTGCTTTGATGTTGATCATCTTATGATAATGATTTATTGAAGACTTGTTTTTTAAGCATTGGTAGTTTCAAAGTTCAGGTTATCTGGGATATGGCTTATCTATATAATACCTCTCAGAGAATTTGAACTATGTCATAACAACAATGTTCATTGTAGTTCCTACTGAAAATATGTTTATAATTTTCCATAGAGTCAAACTAGTTGACTTCAGTATGAACTTGATTCATGAAATACATAATGTATTATGCAAACTTCAGAACAGAGATCATTCTGAAGTTCAGGAAATGTAAGCCACAGTGAAAACTGTAAGTGAAAGATGCTGGCCCTGATAAAAGATGCACATGCAATTTAAATCAATTCATAGCTTTTAAAACATTCATTGCCATTTAAATGAATTCATAGCTCTTAAAATGTTCATCACTTTGAACCTGCTTGAAATTCCTTTGTGAATAAAATAGTTCTTGAGGGCCTGTAAGGTTTCAGGAGACTATACTTACTAGGAAAGAAGAGACTCATGCCACTGAGCAGCTATTTTCCTGTCTTTATTTTGCTTCTCTGCACATGCTTGTTTAGATGAAAATCAGGTTACTATAAAGTGACAACACAAGGCTTGTTTTTAGGTTAGTGATACAGAAAGAATCAGGGTAAAATTTACCTTCCATGAAACAAGGTTTCTAATTGCTGTCATTGCCTTCAATCCAACGCACATGATCAGTTTATGTTCTTTATTTTTTTTAGGCCTTTTCCACTGGAAAGACCAACATGACTTATGTATAAGGTAATATTTGAAGTATGGGTTCTCAATTTCTGTTCAGGAATAAACTGTAGGTGAGACTATGTATGTGTTCAGCCCCAATCTCAGCTAAAGAAAAGTCTTCATTTTAGAAAACCCTATTGGGAAGGACTTCTGAATATTAGGTGGGGTTTTGATCATAGGTAGTGGGCAGAATATTTCGTTTTGAAAAAAATAAAATTAAAAATGACCCTATATTTCATATGTCACTGAACTTAAGCACACAACCAACTGCACTTATCAATGTTGTTTTTGTGAGAGAATGGTTTTACCACTGCAAAAGTTCAACTTATAAGGAAGGGAATCATGCACTCTACATACTTTGTGTGTATCCAGATTACTCTCACTGAACAGAATGCTTGCTCAAAGCAAAACCAAAATACAGCAACCCAAAATTGGTTAATTTAAAACCACTTAAACTTGAGGAGAAGCTTCTTTACGGTGAGCGTGACAGAGCACTGGAACAGGCTGCCCAGAGAGGTCGTGGAGTCTCCTTCTCCGGAGATATTTGAAACCCGCCTGGACACCTTCCTGTGTGATCTCATCTAGGTGTTCCTGCTCTGGCAGGGGGATTGGACTAGATATCTTTTGAGGTGCCTTCCAATCCCTAACACTCTGTGATTCTGTGATAATATACAGTTTAGAGCACTCAGAGTTTGAAACTTCCTTTACAATTCCAATGACTGTAACAGTCATTTGGATGAGCTCTTTCAAGGGGGGGTTAAGATAGTTTTGAACATCTATCCTTGAATAGCTTGGTGTAATTCTTGACAGCTTTCTTGATGTTTTAGCCAATGCTTTTCAGTGATTAGGCAATATAGCTCTCCTTTTTCTACTTAGTTAAGAACAACATGAAAAATAAGTAAATGAATGCCCAAGTTTTAATTAAGGCTTTTTTTGCAGATGGTGCACAGAACCCTGTACTATTGTCAGGAAAATGCAACAAGGTGATTCAATTTAGAAAAATGTAAATACAAACCTATGAATTGCTAGTATTGTTGTCTATCCAGAAAACAGGTAGCAAATAGAGTGCTAAATTCATGACCATTTACTGGTTCATGAACTTTGGAAAATATTGCAATTTATTATTCACCTACATCCACAAGCCTGAAATAAATGTAATTTCCAAATCTACTGACTACATTTCTACTTCTTAGGCTCTAGGTATGTGTTCATTTCAGGAACAATTCCCACTGAAATTCTGAGTGTTGAAAGCTAAGGGTTTTTTGTAGCTTACTGGAAATAAATGTTAGCAAAGCTACCAACTTAAGTTCCCATTTGACCTCACAAGATATCACAGACGTTGATTTTTAGGGCCCACATTTACTTGGAAGTAATAAAAGACAATCCAATGCAATCTGTGTATTAAGTTAGAGTCTACATACAACTTTATCTCACTTCAACAACAGAAGTTCACTGAAACCTCATTCAATTTCCAGTTAATCATTATTTGGTTCTTCTTTTAGCCTTAGTGACTATTAACATAATTCTCTTTCTCATTTAACAATGATAGGGATACATTTCACTTCCAAGGCAGTGGTCCTGAAACTGATAAAGCAACTGTCAGATAATTACTTTTTATGTTAGAATTTGGCCTAGAATGAAAACCTCTGGGTGCAAACTGCCTATATTTGTACTTGTCTCTTGAGCGAATACAGCCCTAATTCTTTTCTGTTATCTGCTCAACTTTTCAAAATTTTATCCTATTTTTTAAATTTTTTACCCACTTGGCTGTTTGTGCAAGAAAACATGGGTTCAGGTAATTTGTATTTCTCATGCACAACTGGGAGGCTGGTTTTTTTGTGGTATCTGGTATGCAATTCCCTGTTTTCACTTGAGCTGCCAGTATTAATTCTCCTTTGAAACAAAAACTTCATGGTGGACCATTAACTCTGATTTTTCTGCATGACTATCACTGTGGCTATTCTTTCCTGTCAAGAAAATGATTTTTCTGACAACCAAAGATGTTTCTGCCAACTCACTGGCAACAGTATCTCAAATACAGATTTTATAAAGCCTGTCTCACTATTTCTGCTTTCTTTCTGGTGTCCTTTCTGGAATTCTAATTTTTATTGATAGATCTTTTTAAGTTTTAATAAGCAATTTAGAATCTTAAAGGCAGAAAAGGGAGATAAACTTATTACCTTTGGAATAAAACAGACTTTAATATCTTTTCAGATTGTATAAAACTTAAAATATGTTTTTCCTTCTTTCTGAAAAGCTCACTCTATTTCCTGTGGAAACTGGGCAGAAAAATGTCACGGGTTAGACAGGAAATGCATGGTCAGTGCTGCAGACCAAAGGAGTAAAGAAGAGATAACATCCTGAAAGTTTTTGTAAACTGTTAATGACTGTATACCAGTGGTTCCAGTGGGAAAGAAAACACATTCCAGAAAGCTTCTGTCATGGTTTTTATCTCATATCATTCCATCCTTCCTGCTTGACATTGAAAGCAGTAACATCCCGCATAGGCATTCCTTCTTCCATTGGAGAGGATGGTATCACTCTCTGTGCAAATAAATTTTTACTGTTATTTCAAAACTGGTATTATTGAGCTGAAAAAACACTTATTTCCACAGCTCCACAGTGTGTCTTTGTGAACCATTAAGAACTGTTGTACGCAAAATTGTGCAGCTAATGGTTTTAACTACTTACTACATGTTTTTGTTTGGGAAAAAACCCTCAAGTTTTCTTTTTTGTTTTGTCTGTTTTCATTGTGCAGAAGAAAAAAATCATGTTTCTTGGCATAGGTCTGTCATTTCTTAGCCTTACCAAAAGGAAAAAGATCAAACAGACAATTTATGAGGTTCAGACATTGTGAGCTGGTCTAGTTTAATTGTAGAAGTGGCTAAAGCCATTTGTTTTCCTTTAAAAAAAGGAAGTGGGCTTCTTTATTTTTTAGCATGTTTGTAGTTCCTTCAAAATGTGAAATACATAAAGCCTTTTTTATATTGGTTAAAAACGTAATCTTCCGAGATCTGATGCCTGGGATATCTGCCCCAGTTGGGGAATAAATTTATACAAGTAGGATAAAAGGTAGTTTAACACAGAAACTGTTTGGTAACATTAGTTGAACAAGTTAATGTTCATAATCATTTAATTAGGAGTATTACCTAGGGAGGCATCACGCTCATATATATCGCTGCCATGGAGAGCAAGCAGTGAGATTGCAAGCGGAAGTTTGTGAGTTTAAAAAAAAAAATGTTTAAGATACAAATTAAAAAGGAAATAATTGTTTGGAATCAGAAATATCAATGGATATGATGGGAATGACATGTAAACCCCACAAAAAGAAAACTTGAGGGATATGATCTCATGCTATAAAGTTTTTGAAGATAACATTGTAAATGAATAATGGAGATTCTTTATAATTTCTGATGACAATAAGACAAGTATAGCTACCAGAAGCTATGTGAAAGAGGTGATGGTTAGAATATATGAAAACAATGATATCGAATAAATTTAAAAAGAGTATTAAAACCAAATGAGAAGAAGACAGAGGGAGGGGTGCACTTCCTTTATGTAGAAGAGTGAACACATAAATACAAAAGTGGGAGTGGTCGGAGAAGAGTTGCTGCAGAAATAGACCATGAATATCGTCATACTAACTCTAGTATCTGAAATAATAGAAAATTCCAGTTTAGCCCTAGGTCTATTATCTGTTTGGTATAAGAGATGTTTTTCCCTATGTATTTGTCTACAAATCCTATCTACAAATCTCATCTTCAGTCCAAGAATACTGTATGTAATAAAAGGAAAAATAAATCAAAACTGTATTACCTTGATCAAACACAAAGTTTGAAGAATTGCATATGAGAATCTCTCCTAAATGACAGGATTTGTCTTTCCACAAAAGCTATTACCTCATTCACTTAAACATTTTTATTTCACTCATTTCCATTCTTTACAATTACATCTCCCATTAATTATTCTTTAATCTGGTGATGAAGTGATTAATTATGAAACTTTTGAATCCTGTTTGAGGCATTAATCTTTTTGTGCTGAATTACCTTAAGGATTATTTTTTCTTCAAATTCGTAAATTTCTGTTTCTGTTTTCCATCTTGTTGCTGCCTCTGCATGAAGGAAACAACACCTTAGGTGTAAAACTATTGCTGCAAAAATTCACAACATCTCAGTCAGAAATAATTTTCAACTCACAGACTCTAATGAAAGAATTCTATTGCCTAAATGGTTGGAGTAGTTTTAATTTCTGTTCATCACTACTTTGAAAATTAGTGAAAATTCTAATTTTTTAACTAAAAAAGATAAGCATGCACATATGCATGCTTAATATTTTTTAATTAAGAAAATTTCATGCCTAAAATTAAAATTATACTTTAGTAATTTGGGGGTTTTTGCCAGATTCTCAGACTATACTTTCAATTTGCAAACTCTGCTTGGTATCATCTGGTTAACATTTTCAACCAAAGACAGTTTTCATAAATATTGTGACTTAATACAACAAGAAACTGATGCAATAGGAGCAAGACCAAAGTCTATCTATTTAAAGCTAGATAACCAATTGAGGTAAAGCATTGAAAGTCTGCTGAAATTAATGGATTTAGCCTTTGCCCTGGTTTTTAGCTGAAATAGAGCTGGTTTTTCTTTTTAGTAATTAGAAGAGCGG
>NW_010311480.1:24303-30301 GCF_000700745.2 Antrostomus carolinensis
CTCTTCCGGGATTGCGATTTTGGTTTGGGATTGTCGCTCCTCCGGGATCGGTCAGGAGGGGGGTGAGCTATAACATCGCGTGTCATTCACTTGCATATTTTGTTACTGTTATTATTATCTTTACTATTTTAATATTATTAATAGTATTATTTTAAGTTTTATTTTATTTCTATTATTAAACTGTTCTTATCTCAACCTACAAGCCTCCTTATCCGTGCCTCCCCAATCCTCTCCCCTATCACCTGGGGGTGGGGGGGAAGTGGGTTAATGGCTGTGTTGGCTGCTAGCCAAGGGCTAGCCAAGTGAAACTATCACAGCCTTATAAATACAAGCTACAAATGCATTATTCAAACAGTTTTCTCCTGTTTAAATCTATGCTATGTATTTACTTGAAGAGCTAATAAATCCCAAGCATCTCTGTTCCTCCCCTCATTCTACTTTCCCTTTTTGCCAATCCATTTTTCTTTCTGCATGAATCCTTATACAGAGGTATTTAACAGTAGTCAACAATGCTTTATGTAGAACAGATTTGGTTCAAAAATTTCATTACAGTTTTTGAGAAAACAGGTTTAATGAAGAAATGTAACTAGGAGAAGCAAATATATGTTATGTTGACCTACTACACGACACAAACAAATTTTGCTAGGCTGCATGAATAAAAATAACAAAAAAAAAGTTGTTTGATGATGTAATTAATTGATAAGCTTCCAAACCCATTCAGTAATAAGCATCATTACTGAATAGGGGGTTTATTAGCAAGAATTTTGCTCACTATGGAGGTTCATTTTTCAAAAATATTTTGGAGAAGATACAGGAAAGAGATTTCAAAATATCAAGGGGAAAGGGCCCTTTTAGTGCAAGAATATTGACTCAAAAAACCTGAAATAATTTAGGAGTTCAGTACTTTAGTTATCAAAATGAGAGACTGAAGAAAGGCAAAAAGAAAATGGAAGATTCTAATTTGATCTTTAACAGAGAAAGGCCTCAGCAAAGCAGAAGCTGTAGCACAGGTTGAAATAAGTTAGAACAGGATCTGTATTTTGAGATTGCATCATTGACAATGCCTGAGCACTGGTGCAGGGACATGCCCTACAAAAATAATCACAGGCTCTAAGTCCCAGGAGGACTTGACTTTCCAGTCCTCTATGCTCATATGCTCTTCAGAGTTCATCATCACCGAGAAAACACACTCAATGTGGGGAACTGCCAGAAGAGAAAAGGGAATAAAATGGAAAGCATCTTTACACATAATTTAGGCCATGATGCAATCATGTGGTGAGTACAATGTACATGTTTTTCCCTTTTCCTTCCTCTTCCTATCTGAAAAAGGACATGGTAGAACAGGAAAAAATATGGAGTAGTGCTGTTACGAAAATCACAGATACAGAATGCCTTCCACATAGGGAATGATTAAATATGATAGTAAATAGATTGGTATTTTCCAGTCTAGAAGAGATAAAAAGGGACCAGTAGGGGGATAACAAAGTTGTGTGCAGCATAGGGAATGGAAGGAATGTCCATAGTCTCTTCAAATATAAAGTGTGGACATCAACTAGAACTAGAAAATAGCAGGTTCAGATAAACAGGAAGAGGTGCTTCTTTACACTGTTATTAGATCTAAGTGGTAGATTTCCCTGACAACAGACATTTCAGAGTCTAAAAATTAACATGAGTGTAGAAAGTGCGATGAGGTAAATTAATGTTGAAAAAAATTCAAGGGCTGTTATATAAAATGACAAGATGTAACTGGATCAGGAAGCACCTGAAAAGAGGCTTCCCAGAGTGGGAAAGTTTTGGAGAAATAGTACTACATTTTTTCCCTGTTCTGATGTTTTTCCAAGCTGCCATTGTTAGAGAAGACAATAGGCTAGAAAGATGTTACGGTTGATGATGTGTCTCCTCTCCCTGTCCTAATTGTTTTGTTCATTACAGCACAAATGTCTTACTTAAACTACAAGCTATAGAATTCAAATCAGAGGAAAAAAAGTAAAACTCATAGTTCAGCTTTTACAGCAACTCTTATTCAGTCATCAAGTCTTTTGATCATAATCTTATTTACATATTGTATATCTGAGACAGTAATTCTCTTACAATCAGTGCTTCAAAAAAGAATTTATCTCTTAAATTATCTGAATTATTATGTAATCTGTGTAGTCATATAAGCATTAGCATTCAGATCATTTTTTTTTTTTTTTTCTTTTCAGAAACTTTGAATCAGTTAGTGTTTTCCTTGATATTCATTTAGCATTGTGTAGTTTGGTAAAAAAACGTTCTCTCATGTCAGTAGCTAAAGAAAACAGACTTTTGAATAATGCTGCCATTCCCTTCCCCCTAAAGATAACCCTTTATGATTTTGTTTTTTTACACGGTCTCATTTTGTTATAGGAGTGTATGAAATAAACAGCTATGATTACAGTGTTTTATATCTAGAAATCCAAATCCAACCTATCTGATGTATTAATAAAGTGTCTTAAAATTCCAGTGTGATAGTAAGGCACTGTTTTTGCCTAAGGGAATCAGAAGCTAAATGAAAAAGTGAAAGAGCCTCTTACTTGTGAACAACAAGAAATTATCAATACTAGGCATTGAATCTGTCTGAAAAAAAAGCTAAAAAAATAGGTAAGATAGAATGGAGCATTGGAAGGAAAGGAAGATGGCCAAGTTCCAATACTATATCCAAAGAAATTTATGCTGCCAATGAGAAATTTAGTGGCAGATTATGAAATACAAAAAAAGATTTCTGGTTTTGAGTAGAATTAGCATTTTGTCTCAGAATTTCAATTGAAACACCATGAGTTCTGTGATATTATTTCTTACTGTGATATAAATTTTTCATTTTAAAATTATTCTGATTGCCATCTTTTTATACCAAGCTCACCTTCATGACACTAAGAGGCTCTGTAGATTGGAAGAAATATAGCAGTATAATATTTATTTTTTTGGTTTTGGATATGATACAAATAAATTTATGTCAATAACATAATCCTTTGACTCGTATGAACTTTGGTTTACTCCCATACTACTCAAACTCATAAATTACATTCTTATATTTGTGGAAAGAGTTTACCTTATAGTATGGATGGATTATTGGTACCAATAAGCAGACTATTGCAGGAAATCTAGAAATCTTGAAGAATTTCAAAGAACTTATCAAAGAACTTTTCAAACTGTTCATTGACATTTTTTTTTTATCTGATTACATCTCTGGATGTTTGGGAAAGCACCAGATTAATGACATATTAGGAAGAAAATCACACATCTAATGACACCTTCATGTGGTATGTTGACTCATACTAAACATTAAGGCTTTTCCATATGTATCTTACTCAGTATTGTTACTTGATGTATATATGCAATAATTGAATTGATTTTAGATGGTTCATAATGGAACACATTCAGAAGACAGCTACTCTATCACGTACCTCAAATCTTATTTGCAGGCTAATATATATTGCAGGCTATTCTAATAACTTTCTAAGTGCTGGTAGATGGATTGGTTGGGAGATTTTTATATTTATTAAAAAAAAACCAACCCCAAAAAACCCTAACAAACATACAAACAAAAAACCTAACAAACAAACAAAACCCCAAAATTTGATGCACATACATTTGAATAAGTATTTCCTTCAATTAGGAATTAAATTTCTAGGACAAGACTAGTTTTTTTTTTCACTTTGAACAGAGGCAGAGATGCAGGTAATGTAATTGATATCATTAATGTAATTGTTGTAAAATGTCCACAGTGACCATAGAGATTCTCTGCTAGGACTTGTCTCATTTTGCGTTCAGTGCGGTTGATGGAAATTTTACTGTTGATTGCAGTGAGATTACAACTGGGACAAACTGCATGAGTCTGTGGACATCGTTTTCCACCAAGAACAACTATAAACCTTAAGAAAAGATAACGAATGCTTCCTTCATTAAAAAGTCCCAAAACATTTTGTTATTGCTGTACTACAGCAATACTGCTATTACTATTACCGAGAATGGATGATTATATTAAAAAGAACCCTGTAGACTACTAGGGGCAGAAACACTTACATTAAACCAGTAAGCATAAGTAAGCTTAATTCTAATTATGTTTTTTTTTTGTTCCTAGGTGGATTGACAACCCATGAGATGTGAATCCTACAAAAACAGTAGAAATCTCAGTATATTTTCAGCATTTGTCATACTTACCTTAATGTTTTGTGATTTTCAAAGTTGTTCTTCTTTGGCTTTTCTTCTCAGCGAAACTTCTATGAGTTTAATAATAGACACTTAAATTTTCACTGAAGGTTCTTATTTCAGAATTTGAAACCTTGTCCAGGAATCATTTTAGAACCTTTTAAAATTTGAGTTAACATCTAAAAGCCTTCAAAACATTTTGACAAAAATAAAATATTTCCTGAATAATCTTCTATTGAGAAAATAGAAAAATATCCACAAAGCAGAAAGAGGCAGAACAGGGAAGGAGGTAACTTTTTTTCTTTAAGTTAAATGGGAAGATAGAGAGGACTTTTATGATTCCATAACAGCCAAGATGTGTTACACTTTTACTCAAATATCAAAGGACTGAAAGCTGCAAAAACTTCAATATCGAAGAGAGCTGCTCAGGGCCAGGAAAATGTCACTATTTCTTTAATGGTTCAACAATATCCTTCTGCTTCTCATCTCTCATGCAAGCATTGTACTAGCCATTCAAATCCCTGGGATGTCTAGGATACTGACTCTTGTACAGCATCAAAAATACTGGGTCAACTGTGAATAAATGTAACAAATAAAAGAAGGAAAAAAGGTCTAGAAAAAAAAAAAAGGCAAAATCTGTAGTTGGATGAGTATCATGCAGTTTTCTTTGGTGTCACAAGAACAGCCCCCACAGAATATCTATGCAAGTGTTCACTTTAAGGAGAATGGCCCAACTTAGGAAAAGTGTGAGGTCAAAGATCAGTATAGCATTCACACATAGAATTGGTCAAACATTAAAAAAAATAGGTAATTATTTCTGTGGAATGAAACCTTGTCATTGTTATTACTGAATGAAGAACAATTCAGCTAAAATCCCTCATTAATCAAAATAAAACTTACCTTATATTAATATTCCCGATTGTGTCCAATTTTTCTAGAATTCTATCGTCTTAGGGTGGAACTTAAAAGCATGGTAACTTTTCTTAAATGTAAAGTTTGGCTACAGATTGAAAATTAGGTAAGAATACATTTTCTTCTATGGACCCTGAGAATACTTCTTGTGTTTAAAATGAAATAGTTCTGTCATTTGTTTTAGACCAAAACCAAGGCTTTTTTTTTTTTTTTTTCCATAGACTTTTATGCACATTTCTCTATCATCAATGTTCGCCACTGGTTTCCAGGGGAACATAGGTAGCTTATACTCAGGCTCCAAGGATGCTTTAGGTAACTTCAAGGGGTATTCAGAGAAATAATACTAAAAACAGATTATACATTTCTAAAATTATGCCTTTCAAAGCAAAGATGCACAAAGAATTATGTCCTCTCACAGTTCTGTCATTTGTGGTATATTTTTAGGAAACAAATTGGTTACTGGTTACTAAGCATGCTTCACTGTTGTTTGATCAAACTTGACACATGGCAGAAGTCATGTAGGAGAAAGAAGCTTCATTCCAAGTTGTCCATGCTTCAAAGTTCCCATATTCAGGAAAAGTTAAATGACAATGTACATTTTAATCCAACGGTTTTTCATATGTAAACTACGGATCACCGAAGTAAACTATTTTGAACTAAAAATGATAGTGTACATCACTAATAGTAATCTGTAATTAGGCTCTCAGCAAATGCCTACTTACTCATTTTTCAAATCCTTTCCAGTTAACATATGGAAAACATTGTGAGGAAAGTATATTTTCTTAGCAGTTTGAGTTACCTGAAAGAAATATCAATAAACCTGCCACTAAATTCTTTAAATATTTTCCCTGTTTTTCTCCTCAAGAATCATAGAATCAATCTATGATTCTATAATCACAGAATCATAGAATGGTTTGGG
>NW_010311481.1:0-13654 GCF_000700745.2 Antrostomus carolinensis
TATATATATATATATATAAAATTTTATCTAGTAAGCAACCATCCCTTGTATATCTGTTTTCAACATTTAGAAGGTGGAATTAACTAGACCAAGTGCCATATATTACATGTTAGACATCGGGGTAATGTAACCTCCTTATCTTAAAAGGACATTGCACCACTTCCTGGATACATTATCACAGTAACAATCCTACTCTTCTCAAGTCCACTGTTTACCTTTCTCTTTTAATTTAGGCAAATAAAGATTGCAAAATAGAACACCATGTGTTGTACCTAGCACCTTCAAAGTGATTGTGATTAAATTGTTTAGAATTTGTCCTTGCAGCAAAATAATCTTACTGGGAAAAAAATTAAGTACTGATGCAACTATGTTGCAAAACAATTTATAGACATTGCAATAATTATTTTGTCTTTCAAACCCTTTTGGTGTAAGGACAGCACTGTGTTTATTGCTTTCCTTTACAAAGTGTAAGGATGTAATTCAGTCATATAAGAAATGTTAAACAACTAAAAATATTTCTGATGGATTTTGTTCTCAGTGAACACCTGGAGGTTTTCTTTCATAATTGCATTGCCCTCTTAATATCTGTAGTGTTTTGCAGAAATAGAAGATTTTTTATTATTATTATTTATTTGGAATTAATAGTGCAATACAGACAGCTACTTAGAATTCTGGAAATACCTGCTGAGCTGCTACTTTGGCAGCCAAAAGAAAGTAGAGGTAGAGTAGTTTTCAGACAAACTGATGTAAAGGACTTTTCCATTAAACTAAATTATTGGGGTTTTTTTCTATTATTTTAAAACTCATTTGTAAATCTGTATCTTAGAAAGAAAGTCATATCGCTGCTCATGTGTACTAGCAATTTAAAATTATTTTCTGAACACGAAGGAGTCACTTGTATAATTGTTTGGAAGTATTCACTCACTTGATTTTCTTACAACTTTGAGGTTATGGTTTTTGAGTGTTTTATTATGAAAGCAAGTCAGAATCTGATTTCTGGATGTCAGTCAGTGATCTGAGACACACACTAAATCAGAGCAGATGTATTTTAACTTCTCTGATATGGCCTTATGATATAGGCCAAGCATGCATTTCAGTCTTGGCTTTCACCAGATAAATCTGTTGGGGTTTTTTTCACTCTGATTTTTTTATTTTTTTTTTTTAATTTTTATTCACTTAAAGACAGCTACGTCTTCTCTTGTTTTAACAGCTGACTTTTCCATGTCTGAAATCAAGGACGTTTACTCTTTATTTATTGGAACTTTAAGCTTTGAAGTTTTCAGTCTGAGGTGTTTTATCTCAATATTTATTGTGCATAAAAATATACCTTGAAAACAATAGCCAACTGTTCAAGAGTATAAAAATTAAAAATAAGAAAAATTAATTTAATAACATGATAATGCTTGAATATCTAAAAAAGTTAGAAGTAGTCTTATCTTTTCCTACCTTCTCCACATACTTAATCCCTGTTTTCTTCTCCAGATACTTAATCCCCATCAGCACTCTTTTTTATCCAATAAGAAAAAAACAAATTATCTTTTTGTGCCGTTCAATGGAAAGCTTCCATATTATTCTCACATTGGACATGTGAATCTGCATGAGTCCAAGGTGTGCTTTGCAATATATTTCTTACTGTTATTTGTTAATATCTTAATACCATTCAAATCTACAGATTAGATTTTTAAGAGAGACAGTCACTGACCTAATATCACTGTCATTGATGTTAATATCAACTGAAAGTCAATATAGGCAGCTTACCAGTGAGATTAAACTTTCATTAACACATTCCTCAGAGTCATATTTTAAGCCTGCATTCTTCCCACTGACTATCTCTGTAAATCCAGATAGAAATTTAATGAGTAAAATAATGTTTTAAAATAATGTTACTGGTAGTTGATATTTTGTTTTCTAATGGTGGCCAACATCAATCTTACTGTATCTCTATCCATTGAATAAACATTACTAGCATAACATTTTTTATTAAGATATGTATAATCCACTGCCATACCTATCTATTAACATTATACAGCTTATTTTACTGATAGATACTACCAAGATTAGCTTCACTACCTTTGTCACATTAAATCATAAGAACATTCATATTTTTTAGGAACCTCACATATACAATAAAGTTTGTGAAGTATGTTAGTTAAATTGTCAGAAATAAAGAGGATAAACTGTGAGTTAACTGTCTATTATCTTTAGTGGCATTCAAATTATTTCTACGCCATTAAGCATAATTCTAATTTCAATTGCTCTTTATTATTTATTAAAAAAAAAAAAAAAAAAAAAATAGAGTTTATGTCCAAATGGTTTTCCATTTCACTTAGACCCAGCATCATTTTACCTTTTTTTAATCAATGGTGTACTGGCATCCCAACCGTGAAATTATGAAGCTAAATGTACACTAAACTTTATGTTTAATATATTCCTTCCCCAGCATAAATTGTTCTTTCTCTACCTCTTTTTATTTGGTTACTTAATATGAAATTCTGACATATTTTATACAGTAAAATGAATGGGTCACTAACTGTACAATCCAACTTCTCCAACGTACCATAGTTTCTCTCAAGATTAAATCCATTCACACTTTGAATTAATCAATCTGATTACCTCCAAAAGCTATTAATATTTTTTCTCACAGGTGTCATTTCAGAAAGGCAATTGGGTAGACTTAGCTAGTGAGCAGTTGCGACAGAAATCCTTTACAAATTTGTTAAAAAGCTATTCTTGAGCATAAGTAGCTAAACCTAACTAAATAAAACCAAGCTATATTTTAACTGGTTATTTCAACAACTGTCCAATACCTTTCAGAAGATCTAGAGCCTATTCAGTTATATTTCACTCAATTTTTTCTCTGAGTTAGCTTAGTTCACATTGTCTTTTACTATCTTCAGTGTGCATAAATACATAAAAAGTCTGAGTAAATTGCTGGCTTTATTTTCTCTCATTGAGTACACTATAGAGCCTTCTGTGTTTGACTAACAATACTCCCATTATATTTCATAACCTTCTTCCATATTTGGGGTTTAACTTTTGCTTTTATATACATCATTCTTTTAAGACTAGTGTTACAACAGTGTCACTTGGTCTTGGACTGTTCTATAGATATCCTAGACTTCTGTCAAGTGGATTGAACAGCTTGGATCTAGTTGTTTTTGAAGTCAAACATTTTTCTGGGATTTAATTCAATTAAGTTCTGTTAGAGAGGGTTTCTTTAATTTTTCACTCCAAATTGTACAGATTAAACTCTCTACAACATTCCTTTGATCTTTAAAGGACAAACTGTCTGGTGAATATTCTAATTGAATAAAATTTTCTACCACAAAAAATTATTTAATTCTAATTCTACAGGTCAAATAAATGTGATGATAGCTTTATCTGAATTTGTACAGACTATACCTATCATTAAATAAATGTCTGCATGACATGGTTTGTATCTCAAAGTAATCAAAAACTGAAGCTGAAAAGCCTATCTCAAAATCTTGATAATTGTTCATAATTTACAAAATTCAAGTCAAACCTTCATGACACCTTGCACATAGACTGAGAAAGTGTATGCTTGAGAATACTGTAGAATATGAAGCACAGATATTTTCTGCAGTGTAAACTATTCTTAGATGTATTATTTGGTGTCTGTGAAGTAAAAGCAAAACAAAGATTTTTTCAATGTAGAGGAAGTAAGCCTTCCAAACTAAGGTACAGTATAAACAGCAGTCTCATTATCTTTATTTTGTTTTCTTGTTTGTCTCAACTCCCTAACACAGAAAAGAGAGCAAGCAAACCTTCTTTTTGTAATTTTATTTATTCAATACTTCATAACTTGCCTCAATAAAAACCACTGTGCGGTCTTTTATTACTTTTTACATATTATTTGCACATATGTAAATATTTACATGCTCGCTGCAGATCAAAAGCAGAGACCAATGTTCTCCTATACTCCACAGATATTTTTTGAAACAACCATGTCTAAGGAAGTGATAATAGAACAAAAATAATATTTTAAATTAAGAAACAGACTGTGTCCTAGATAATGAAGAAATAGAATGAGTTTCACTGTGAAAGACTAAACCTCTCTGGACTTCAGAGGACACCAAAGGGTTAATTGGTCATAATAGCTAGTTGACTCCACAAACAGACTAAAAGATAACGTAAGATCCATCCAAAGGAGCATATTGAACAGTGTTCAATAAGATGTGAATCTTTCTCGAGTAAAGGAGTTTTCTAATGGCAGGTGCCAAAAGACTCTGGGTGGACAAAGGTCACCAGAGACAGATAGCATGCACACAGACAGATTACCTCCTCAGAGGGGGGAAGAAAGCATTTCTGGTCTAAATGTAGTGTAAATAGACTAAACATAAATGTTCTTTTTTTAATATCACATAATTAACTATTCATAACAGTGTTCGGTATCTCTATATGTTGATATCTGTCTACCCATCTATCTATATTGGGTGCATGTGTTAAGGTGTTGTTATTGGAGGGGTAGGGGAGGTGGCCTCTGTGAGGAGGAGCTGGGCCTGCTCCGTGAGAGACACAGTGGGTTCCACCTGTCTCCAACTCATCCACTTCAGCTCCGACCCACCACAGGGCAAGGCTGAACCCCTCAGCAAAGATGATGGCACCTCTGGGGAAAAATATTTAAGAGAGGAAAGAAAGCACCACGGAAAGAAGAGGAGTAAACAAAAAGAGTGCGAAAGAGCAAAGAGAAGACCAAGGTCAAAGAGAAGCAGGAAGTGGCAGTGCTCCATGACGCTAAAGCAGAGATTCCCTTGCAGCCCACAGAGGACCTGCTCCACCTGTGTTGGAGCAGATAGATATTCCCAAAGGAACTGCTACCCACCAATAGCCCATGCTGGAGCAGAAGAAGTGTGGGAAGGAAGGAGTGGCAGAGAAAAGTTGTTTTATATACCGATTGTCATCCCCCCCCACTCCTCATCTGCCACTGCATCTCTTGGGGTGGGAGGACAGAAGTCTTGAGTAAAGAATTGAAGTTGAGCTTGGGAAAGAGGAAGAGGAAATATGTTGGGTTAATGTTTGTCTTTTGTTTTCCACTAACCAAAATATTTATTAGCAATAAATATATTTAATTTAAGCAGGTCAAGTGTATTTTGCCTGTAATGGTACCTGGCAAATAATCTCCTTGTTTCTGTCTTGACCCACAAACTTTCTTGTCCCTCTTCTTCCTATTTTCTCCCCCATCCCACTGAGGGGGAAGGAGTGTGCAAGCAGGGTTCGGCTCTTAGCCAAGAACAACCCACCAATCTCTCTGTCATACATCTGTCTATCTATCTGTCCATCTATCAGTTGTATTTTCATCTTCAGTTGTCTTGAGTTAATTAAGACTTAAGAATAAATGACTAAAGCTATTCCTCCTTTACAGTTGAGGGGAAGTACGCACGAAATTGGGACTGCAATATCATCAACATGGTTGAACTCATTATTCACCTGAGGCCTTAGCATTCTCTACTGGTAACAGATTTAGGCTCTCATTTCAGCTACACACACAAAGAAATGATACCTCAAAGATCAGAGGGAAAACATAATTTTGGATTTCTTTTTGCTTAGTTGGTTTTGTTTTTCCCACATGTGCTATTACTAAGACATAAGGCTTTCTGTACCCACAAAATGCCCTAATTCCACAGGAAACATGTAACAGGGTGTGGCAACATAACGGAAGATTGGCGAGGAGGACTGTAAATATGCTCAAGAGACTTGCAGCTGGGGTGTCCAAAAACACACACATCACACTACTAATCACTGTTTAGTCTTATGTGCCTGACAAGTAGAACATCTACCTTTAGATAACACAGGCCTGTGATGGACTCAGGAGCACACTGAACATGCCTGGGATTCCTGCCTTGCTGTGAGAAAGATCAAAGCACAGTGGAAAGCTACTGCCTGTAAAGAAATCCTCAATATACAGGCAAGAGAGACAGGTTCGGAATCTCTCACTTTCACTCTAGCAAGGACCAAGCTCCGCTGTGCCTGCGTTCCCGCTTACGTGCCTCTGCCCCTGGTGCTGCTGCAGAGATACACCCGTTCACAAGGTAACAAGAATACATTTGCTTTTTGCATTTTATCCATGGTTTTTGTGGTTGTTCCTGCTTCCTGCCTGTGTCAGCTCACATGCAGGGTAAAATCAAACTGAAGAAAACATCCTGCTACTGTATTTGAAGCATATGAAACGGAGTCTAAAGTTGCATTTAATTATCAAGGTATTCTAAATATAATGTTAAAAAAAAAGATCAATAAGGTTTTAATTAGAGAAAATAAATTGTTTCTTCTGAGTATACAGCATGTATTATTCAATCTTTTACTTATACATCAATAACAAAGAGTAGATCCACTGCACTAATGACTAAAAACTGAATGGATGGACATTAACATCTAAAAAAAGCTGGGCTCACAATCTCAGCTGTACTGAAGATAAATCAGCTCAGTGTTATCCATATTTTCACATTGATCAGATTTCTTAGCAGCAATAGAAAAGTTCATGAAAAACATGTAAATTACATGTCAACAGGTGTTTTACATGACAGCTAAAACTAGAGGTTACTTAGCAGCATGTGAAAATATCTGTGGAGGAGAAACCAGTTTTGTCATCTCTCAAAATCAAGCTCACTGAAGAACCAATAAAATCAAAGAACTATTAACTATTGAAGAACAGTTAACCATCAAAGAACTATTAATAAGCACAAAAATATTCCCTGTTTCCACAATTTCAAGTATTACAGAAATGATATAAATAATATGCCACATTTTTTTTTTTTTTTTTTTTTTTTTGAAAAAATCAGAATATATCTCATTACTTGTGATGCTTGAAGTGACATCTGGGCTAAAATGAAGGATGAGGACATGGACTCACACTAAAAACAGGAAGCCAAACAGTGTTATCAAGGTCAGCCCTGTAGCTTCCTCTTAAGACCAATGCCTAAGCTTAAGATTAAAGTTAGGGTTAGAACTATGGAAAAGACAACTAAATTAATTGTGCCTCTTGTGAAGTTTTCCAACAGTCTTAGCTCCAAAACTAAGTCATTTTTCCCAGGTGTGTCAGCTAACCCTGACACTTCTGAACATAGCCTAAACCTGATGTTCCTGAAGATAACACACTTAAGTAGTTAGATGTGACAAGTGACATGAGTGGTGCCACTTTCAGCGTCAGCAAGAAGAATAGAAGTGGCCAGAGACAAAGTCTGTCTGATCTCTAGACTTCCTAGTGATACAGCTGAGGAGGAGTTTAGGGTCAGCAGAAAAGGACCTTGTAGAATGTTAGGAGTTGTAGCCTTGTCAAGTTCCCTGGCTCAGCTGAGAACTGATGTTTTCTTACTTTGCCACTATCTTTTAGCTTGAAGGGGCAACGAAGAGAGGAGCAGAGAAAGAAAGGGAGAGATAGTGAGAAAGGGAGGGGAGAGAGTGAGGGAGGGAGGGAGGTAGAGAAATAGTTAATTGTGTGGTTACACAACAGGCTAAAACAGATTTGCCATACATAGTTCAATTGTCAATAACTTGTCTTTGGGGAGTGGTAATTGTGAGCCACTCTGATCAGAGGTACGTTCAGAAATTCTGAATGAGAAGCGTCTCTTGTAGAGATCTACCAGGTACTTCATTGGTAAAGCTTGTCATGTGTGTCTTGAGGATACACTTTCACCCTGGAATAATAGTCAGATAAAGAAATAACTATGGATATCAGTACATATTGGTATTTATCAAGATGCCACGTTAATGAAAATGTTTAGGGAAGTTAAAACATTTCTGTCTTTCTTCCACTTTTCCAGATACATGACTTTTTTCATTCCTAAAGGACAGGTAATAGATTTATTTATTTTACTGAGTAATTTAAACTGACTTTGGTAAGAAAATCACTATGTCATCTGACTATTTTTGGGTACAAATATCATATTATGGAATAATACAGTTTTATCCATATGTTGTAGGAAAGTCTGTGCTTTTATGCTCAACAGCTGTTCTGTCACTTCCTTTCTAGCATTATAGAAACATTATTATTTTGGTTGGTAACCTAGCACAGTTTACAAGGACAAAAAAGGAACATTTCTCCTTGTCACATAAAACATCATGAATTCATTAGCTGACAGCAGCTCCTCAAGATCACATCAAACACAACTGACACAACAGAAGGCTCCTAAATTAATAACTTCAAGGATTTTCCACCCTCCAAATACAGTATTTGTAATTTATTTTAGAGGTTTTCTGTTTGGGGCTTTTTTAAATAATGAACTTTCTTCAAATAAAGATATTTTCCTCTAGTATTTCCTTTCATGTCTGAAAAATATTACCCTATTTTACCCTACTTTTGTTGTCATTGCTGTTAATATCCTGTGGGAATTAATGTAATATTTTGGCTTGTAATAGTAGACCCTTTTGACTACTTTGAGACTCTAATGAAAATAATTATTAATGACTGATAATGTGAAAAAACTATTTGCATGATGATGTTATAAGACCAAGTAAGGAGAGGACTGAGGTCATAATATATTTTAGACAAGCACTTTACATATTCCTCTGGTCAATAAGGTCAGTAAAGTTATAGTTTAGTTTTGAATTAGTCACTGAGAGATGAAAGGCTCCAACATTATTAAACTCCTCTGTCCTTCATCTATTATTCAGAGTGGTCTTTATATCTTCAAAAGGAAGATGCTGCAGTTGCTCAGTTTCCAGAATCTCTGAAACTGCTTGGTTTTTCTGAATTCCTCACAGTTAAAAATGTTAATAAAATATTAAAATTCCTTCATATAATGTTTTCTAGGCTCTATGAAGCTAAGAGTTCATAGGAGTTCATGTTCGTTTTTCAACTTACAATGACAAAAAAAAATGGCTAGCAAAATATTATTTTGAAAAGAAATTCTAACAAAGAGGAAAGAAAGGCATAGGGTCCCATTTAAAAAAACCTCTTAACTTCTACAGTACAGTGAAGACAATACAAGATGGAACTGTGTGGACTTGGAATAACTACTACATGTAAAACAAGTTTCAGAGTGGAAAACCTAAGCTCACCACTCTTACAAAAATAATTCTTTTTGGTACATATGTGATAACCCACATTAAAAAGATATGAATAAATTACTGTAAGAGGAAGCATTAAGAAAATTTTATGCTCAAAATGGTGTATTCTAACTGTTCCCCGAGAGTTTTCCTGGATACACTATAATCTTTAACAAAGATTAAGGCATTGTTTTCCTAAATTATTTTGGCCCTGCTGGGCTTTAATATTATGGAAAAAGATAGATTCAGAACTTAAATCTAATAAAGCAACTAGGCCCTCAAGAATCATGTACTAGAAAATAGCTCTCTGCCTTGGAAAGTGGTATCTGCATTATGATGGTGAGAGTATAATAACTCCAGAGGAGTGTTAGACAGCTTGCTATACTTATTTACTGAAAGTAAGAAGCTGTGAAGACTTACTTAGGAGAGGTTTCAAGGACAATTCAATTTTGAAATCTCAGACAGTTATTCAAAGCTGAAGCACCTGGCTCATATATAAAGAGCCAGAACTATTATTCTCTCCAGAAGTCCTTATGGTTATTCATTGGGAAAACAGCGTGAAGATTTTTAATTTAAGAGGCAATGCCAATAGGTTTATGTCATAGGGTTGTGTTTTTAACCTTTTTTATGCTTTCCTCTCAGAAAGATAATCCTTTAAAACTGTCATTAGCTAAAATATATAAGCGAACACCTGAGTAGGAATCCTGAATCCAGAAGTCTCTCTTTTTCTGCTGCATGGTGTAACTATTAAGTTAAATAGCAGTGCTTTCTTTCACTTGCTGTGCCTCTGACTCCTTGAAATTTTGTGTTCTTTTTCTGCATTACAGCTATGCTTTGCCAGAATACTGAAGAAGCTTCAGATTTCACAGTCCATTTTCTATGAAGGTGCTTCCAATGGAATGGAATCCAGGGTTGCTTTTTATACATAAAGACTAGATAGCAACAAACCAAATGTCAGTCTAACATTGTCTCACCAGATTCTTTTACACATTCCTCATGTGAAGGGTTTAATGTTTACTACCAAATTTACTTCCTTGAAGATATTTGATGTTACATAGGATTTTGATTTATCAGAGTAATTCAGCAATGAACTTAAACCACAATACAAGCACAAAATATACTTAGCAGAGTATAGCAATTGCAATATATATATATATGAGTTACAGTACAAATGTGATACTCATTACCATCCTCTATAATATGCTCACCATCATGATGCTGGGTATTCCCAAGATCTGGAAAGGAATATGCATGTTCAAACCAGCTCAAGCCTGTTATTCTTTTTAACTTCTTTTTTTGGATTGTTCTCTATACTGTACATTAGATTCAGCTGTGTATACAATCTCAGCTACCATACTGGTCTGACTAACTCAGGAGGATATTTACAATCTTTTGGTTAACTCGGGGACAAATAGTAACACAGCTGATTCACTCAGCTTATATAACTGTTTGATTTGGTAGCTAATACAGACAGTTGATTAATTCAACTGTTGTAGCCACTTATTTAAAACGAAAGCCAGCTCTGGTTCCCTTTGTGCTGAGATAATTTCAGCTTTATTTGCAACAGCTGTGGTCAGTCATTCTCTATAGTTTTCCCTGAGCTTCATGAGTATGTTGTCTTTGTCTGTCTTTCTTCCACTGTAGAGTTTATTGATCAGACACACCAAGAAAGCACAGTGTATAGGGAAATGGTAACTTGGCTGAAATTTATAGAAGAGGAAATTATGCATTTGAGGTCAAATATTCTAGTAGATAATTCTTCATATTTTTAGAACAAAGAACTTATACTAAGAAATCCGTTTACTTTTCATTGACAGTCATACTGCTATCCAGGATTTTACTTGAAATGTCCCAAAATCTAACATTTTTCTAGAAAGAAACAAGGGAAATACCAAGCCTATATAGCACCAACATAAGTTCTATGATGGATTCCAGGCCAAATTACTTTTTTTTTTTTTTTCATGGCATTTTATCTTGGGTATTTGTGTAGAAACACAAATGCTACCTCGAGTCCTGCGTAACACAGCGTTTCTTGCTTACTATTTCCATTTTTACAAGCGAGCCAAGAGTTCTTTGTAGCTTCATAAATAAGGAGTGAGCTAAGTCACATTGCCTAAAGCTTGCATCAAGGAAGACAGTTTGCTGTGCAGCTTTTTGATTCCGTGATTCTTTCACAGTTGTTGCAACACTCAAGAGCCCCAGATTAAAAAAAAAAAAAAAAGAAAAAAGAAAAAAAAGAAAAAAAAAGTGACAGTTCCAAAGCTATTTTCAATAGTTTACTGTATTGTTACAAAATATATTTCTGAAGTCCTTACTTTTAAACTGTAATTGAGCTCGCTGTGATAAAATCCAATACTCTCAATGCCAATGTATGACTAAATTATTTTGGATATCATTAGTAGTTTAACATTAAGCTTTTCACTGTTGTCTTTAGTAAATACAGGCTTATCTGTCTTAAGTAAAGAAACAGTCCTGGGGGTAAAAAAGTATCACCATATAATAGTTGACACTACAGATAGAAAGGAACATGGAAATAAAAACTTCAGATAATAAATCACTGAGTATTTGACATCCTGAAAAAAGATGTCTTTTTGTAAAATGTCATAGTATTGTACCTAGAGGCAACATTTGCTCTGTGTTATAGAAAGGATCTATTTCCATTTGTTCCGTGACAGGAGACTTAAGGGAAACAATCAGCTAAGCATGGCATGTATAATATCGAAGAGTCTGAAAGACAGGTTGTTTTAGCTGGATGACACAGTTTTAATATTGTATCTTCTTATATAAAAATGTTATTTGAAAAAATCTACACAAAATACTCATCCTCACATTTGTATGAGGAGCATACACTCAGGCATTTTTTTTTTCTAGACTTTATTTACAACAAAAATAAAAATTCAACAAAGAAGACTAAATCTTCTTGCCACAAGATACTAACACAATAGCTGTCTAAAAAAAGCTAATCCACTCATAAGGAGAATGGCAAGATCTGAAAGTCTACTGAAAGAAGCACATAGTGCCTTCTTCTAAGAACCAATATCTTCGTATATCTTCCCACTAAATAAAATAAAATAAAATAAAATAAAAAAATGGTAGCTTAAGTAGGTGGTGGTGTTTAACCCCAGCCAGTAACTAAGTATGGCACAACTGCTCACTTACTCCTCTCCAAGAGGATAAGAGAATCGGAACTGTAAAAGTGAGTAAACTCATGGTTTGGGATAAAAACAGTTTAATAATTAAAATATAATAATAATAATAACAACAACAACAAAAATAACAATAACAATAATATACAATGTAAGGAAAAGGAAAGTAACAAAGAAGGAGAAATAAAACCCAAGAAAGGCAAGTGATACAAATGGAAACAATTGCTCACCACCAACTGACCAATGCCTAGTCAGTCCCCAAGCATTGTCCACCTCTGCCAACCACCCCTCTAGTTTTATTGCTGAGCATTATGTCATATGGTGTGGAATATCCCTTTGGTCAGTTGGGGTCAGCTGTCCCAGCTGTGTCCTCTCTCAACTTCTTGTGCACCCCAGCCTTACTCACTGGTGGGTTGGTGTGAGAGGCAAAGAAGGCCTTGATGCTGTGTAAGCACTGCTGAGCAATAATGAAAACATCCATGTGTTGTCAACACTGTTTTCAGCACAAAACCAAAACATAGCCCCATGTTAGCTACTATGAAAAAATTACCTCTATCCCAACCCAAACCAGCACAGTAGGTCAATAGGTCAGTATTTCTTCAAAGTAACACCACCTATGATTATGGTTACATTAAACATGATATATCACAGAACAAGTTTGATTATTAATATAAGGTTTTAAAATGGGAATTGTGTAAGAGCAGAACCTAACCGACAGAAGATTTTATATTGTTTTAAACCAAAAAGAGAGCGTCCGGCAGAGGTCCCTGAGATGAACCCAGCTGGCAGCTGACCAGCTTGGCTCTGAGTGCCAGGAGTCCTTGATATCAGAGCTTTGTGAGGTGAGAAGCATGGTCAGAGCCCCAGAAACACCCTCTATTGTTTGGAGGATCATTTGGTCAGTGCTAGCAGGAGTAACACTCTCCCAGTCCATGCAACTTCCCCATGGGAAAGGGCTGTTCCTTTTCCTGTCCCTTTTTCCCTAAAGGTGTCCATTTACCTCTTGGTAAGACTTTCAGAGATATGTCAGGCCATGACTAGGACATCTGCAGCCACACAGTGAGCAAGGAAATTTCTGATTTGGTGAATTTCTGACTTACTCTGCTTCTTCTGCCTACTCCCTGCCTCAAGAACAATGGCACTGGCCAGTATCACACAGCAAGCCTCAGATATAAGTCTGCAAAAGCACTACCTTCCTTCAGTGCTGTTTCTCTGTCGATGAGCTTCTACTGCCTCAAGGCCAAGGCAGATCTAGGATGTCCCTGTCTTTCAGACTGTGGTGGGTTTAGCAGCCAAACCCCAGCAACAGCCACTTGCTACTCACCCACAGTGGGACAGGGGAGAGAATCAGAAGAGTAAAAGTGAGAAAACTCGTGGGTTGAGACAAAAAACAATTTCATAATTAAAACTTTAAAAGCCTGTATTTGTGCTCTGGATTTCCTCTACCCAGATGCAGAACCTTGCACTTCACCCTGTTTCCAGGAGGATCTGCTCCATGATCTTGC
>NW_010311481.1:13722-32946 GCF_000700745.2 Antrostomus carolinensis
AAATGCTTTTTTCCATTACCGAATAGGTTATTTCTGTTTGTCCTACCAATGGCAAGTGTTGCGTCTCTTTCCTCTCAAATCTTCCAGTCTGTCATGGATAAAAAGTGCTAATATAAAGTGAATGATGGAGAATGAGAAAGTGGAAAGGCTTACAATAAAGTTCAGCTGATTCCTATAAACAGAGAGGGACAGTATAAATATTTGATCAAACTGGAATGTTAAGATTAAATTATTGCATAGAAAGAACTGAATTGTAACCTTCATTTGTAATCCTAGGCCAGGAAAGTAGCAAATTTGCTATACTATTCTGTTGAGATACTGGGGGGCAACACCAGAAGCTTGGTAATCTTTTGAGATGAAAATCTATGAATCATAAATGTGGCTTTCAGTTTTCTGGCTGGAAGGTATCAAAATGCAGCAGTGAATCAGTTGCCGAAGAATCTTCCGGTACTGTGGAAAATTACAATAAAAATGTTTTATATTGGTATGTCTGGAGACTGAATGTGAACACATTGGGGCAAAATATCAGTGAGATAAGGGTTATAAAAACATCATGTATTGCTAACACAGTAGCAGGTCAACAAGATCATAGCACACCACCACCTACAACTGCTCAGGACAACCAGATCTGAAACAGAGATAGGAACTAAATCCTGACAACTCACAGAGGTGGGGTAGTACAGAGAGATTAATCACTGTCAGCTCCTAAAGCAGACAGTGAAACACATCCAAAACCAGCATTCCCCCAGAAGTAACCCAGGAAGGGTGGGGAGGGGCTCAACACCTAGCACCCCGACTCCTCCATGTTGTTGCAAGCAACTCTGCACAGACTACCTGAATACAGGCATCTTAGTGCCTGCACACTTGCTAACTGCTTATGTGGGTCTCAGGGCCTGTGGGTATGACAGTGTGAGAGACTGAAATCTGTTGTGTTATAAAACATATTCATCTTTCTTTCCTGTGAGCTTTTGCACTGAGCTATGTTGATGCTATAGTGTTGGAACATTATTTCCTTCAAGGCAGTCTGTAATTTTTTATGCTTTCCAGAGTCTGTAAAAGATATGTACACTGCCATAAGCAATTCAACATTTGTTCATGTAATTACAACCTGTGAGATTAAACACTCTGTCAAAACACAGGGTCATCTTTAGTGTTAACGTGTAAAAGAAAACCAGTATTTTTAGAACTGAGTTAATTTCATCCTGACACAGAGTTCAAAAATAATTCAGATTAATTGAAAACACTAGAGGACAAAACTGAATCCTTCTTGGAATTTCTCAGTACCAGACTATATACAACTAAATTTAGATGTATGAATATATGAAAGAAATTAAAATGCCTAAACTTAGATATTTAGCGCAATTTTAGATGCCCTAGAATACTTGAGGTATTCACATAAACCTAGCATCACTGACACAGGATCTATAGGAGACCTGTGAATTTGCATCTTGAAATCAAGAAGAACACCCTACGATGTCTAAAATGCCTCCAGACATCTAACTTTAAACACTTAAATTGCGCTGCACAGAGAGATTTCAGATACATACAGAAAAATGTTCAGTGTCGTGTGAGAGTTCGCAGGGCATTTGAGACTTTCAGACAGAACAGGCACATGCTTTTCAGCTGAAGATGACATTGACCATTGCAGCACAGACTTCTGTAATCGTCCAACCAGCGGCTGACCATTCTGTTTGAGAAAGCTGATTGCCAATGCAAAAAAACCCAATCAATTTATTTTTTAGCAAACACTATGCCCTTGAGTATTTGCGTAATGGTTTGTTGGTTCTGTCTGGTTGTCTGGTCTCTTGTCCTTGAAAATGTCCTTGTTGTTCTCTGGACTCAGCGGTTGCTTAGTTTTAGTAAGTATTTGGCAGTACCAAGAATTCAAAAATCTTATTCATATGGCAAAGAGTAATTTGACAGGATCCATGGAAATGTCTTAATATCCTCTACCCATTACATATATTTTTTGTATGATGGGCCAGATGACTACTGTCATAAACTCACTGTATTTTATTTTACAAACCTTCTGACATATCTCAATGATTCACAGTTAACATGGTCCATAAAATGTCTGTGTTTTTTTGTAAGAACAAGGACCACATAGCTCTGCATTTTAAATTAATGAAATTGCATACTTGCATATAAGTATACTGAGTACACATGGAGTCAGCAATTTATTAAAATTAAACCTGTTTAACACTGAGACTTAAGCATCTGTTCTTTACAAAGTCTTAACAAAGAGTCCAGTCTATGCAAAGAGATCACTGTATTTCTCAAAACATACTGGGTTCTTGTTGTCACTGCCAGGAGTACATCCTCTGGCTGTTTCAATACTTCATAAGTATTGATGGTCTTTCTGATTTGTATTCCATCCTCCTTCTCCCATATGCAAAAGTTCAACTGGTGAGTGCACCTTGTTGAAAGTTTTTTCATCTTTACTCTGACAGTAAAATAGTTTACCAGAGTGATATACTTGGAATATACTTGGAAATGCAGCAACCATGCTGACAATGTCAAATATTTTAAAAATCCTTCTGCAAAACTGGGACTTTGGTTTAGTTTGTTACAAAAATCCTAAAATCCAGTGCTGAGTTGAATCATCGCTACCTTGTAGGCGAGGGAATTGAATGAATGAATAAAGCCAGAAGGTTAATATTTTGGTGTTAAGATAGTAACAATCACCCACTCATACCCACTTCTAGAGAAAGAAAAGAGTGGGATTGGAATTTAATCATCAAATCAAGCACTAATTACAATTAGTGAAAATGTCAGAGCAATAGACGTATAGGTACTCAAGATATGCACAGTGACAGAAAAGATGTCTTCACATTTCTACAGCAATAAAGAGCCATATAATTTTTAAGACTATTTTTTTTTTTGTCCATGGTGTAAGTAAAGATGAGGAAAACAGCATCCAATAAATTAAGCTTAGTCTAAAATACATCAACGAGAGAGACAAATACATAAGATTGTTCACCCTATCTTAAAACACTTGCTTAATTTTATACATAGGGTTATTTGCCCTTTGGAGGGAACTTTGTGTCTCCATTAACTATGGAAGGAGACTGGATGACTAAAAAGAGATTAATAACTTTTAGATGGTAGCAGTTGAGATTAACCTCTCTTTTAGTAAGGACTCCCTCTGCTTTTCTGTGAGAGAACATTTTGACCTACTGTCAGAAATGTCCTGTGGACACGATTTGTTACATTCAAGAGAGTAAGAAAAATTTTGCACCATGTTTCAGTGACATTGTACAGAGGTTCACTACAACATGAGGTGTGACTAGAGGGATCAGCATGCACCACTGTGGCCTGTTTGAAGCTAAGAGAAAATTCTTGCCTGAAGGCTGATTGTAAATCCTCTGTGTTCAAACCTGAACAACAGCAAGGGCAGAGGTTTGATTGTATCCCCTGTACATAGTGGTCTAGTGCCCTTTGAAGTTTCCTCGAGTATGTCATCTGGCCTCTGGTTCTAGTCCAAGGTGAAGACGAGTTTTTCAAAGTCCTTCAGCCCTATTTCAACATCACCTCAAAGTCTGCTATACTTTACAGCAGAAGAATCAGGCCCAATATCTCTGGGGAAAAGAAAACTGGAAGCCTAATTACCCATAGAATAAAAATACTTAAGCATTATAAGAATTTAGGTATGAATTTTCAATGGCTTCATGATTATATCTCTGGGGAAAAGAAAACTGGAAACCTAATTTGCCATAGAATAAAACACTTAAGCATTATAAGAACTTAGGTATGAATTTTCAATGGCTTCATGATTAATCTGAAGGAGGGGTTTACACATTCTGATAGACTGACATCCTCTGAGCAATCTGGCCTATTCTGTATTAGTGTAATTATTTCCTCTAGGAAACCATAATGTTTGGCTGCTGCAACACTGTAAGTGACATTTATTTTCTGTGAGCATAAATTTGATTTCACTTCTTATATTAAATTTTAATTCTGTTCATCAAGAACACAGAAAATTAATTGCGTGTGATAATGTATATCCTACATGCAAAACGTTAAAGGAACCTTTCAAGACAGCCAAAAACCCTGAACTTCTGAAGTTTTAAGTTTTTATTAGTGTTTTTACATCTGAAGATTACATTTTATTACAGCTTCATTTATTTTATTTATATCAAATTACAGAACAGTGTTTTGTCCTCATTCTTACGCTTTACCCTGCTCCTAAAAATAATAATTAATATAATGATGATGATTATAATGATAATAATAATAACAATAATAATAATTTTCCTCTCATCCTTTAGATAGTTAATGTCTTTGTATTCTGCATTTTAAAGTTTCATGATTGAAGTGCCGATGAGGCTTAAGCTCATAAATATGCTAACTGAAGTTTGCTGAGGATATTAAAGACTGTTTTGTAACTTCAGTCTTTTGAACTCACATCTTGTGCCTCTAGAAATTTAACAACAATATATTCTTTTTGCAAAGGAAAGCAGCTGTTTTATTTTTAATACCATTCAGCAAGATATTAATTCGAAGTAGACACAATGACAGTTTCAAATCCAAATGTCTATGAAATTCATAATAATCCATGGTAACTTGAAATACATTTTGTCTTTTTCCTTTTTCATTTTAAATAGGTTTTCATAGCCAAATGTGTTTTCCTGGTGAACAAAAACACTTAGCCTTTTTTCTAAACCATATTATCCTTAAAGCTAATACATGACTTGCAGTTATTTTCTTCTTTTCAGGCCCTGACTGTGTATTTCAGGGCTACCTGTTTAAAATGTGCTTTTCATAAATTTCATACACACTTTTTAAAATCTGTCAGGTAGCTGTTAGATCCCTAGTGTTTCAACACTTAGGTATCTCACTATCTTTTGTTGTATATTTGCTTTCAGATTATCTCTGTGAGAATAATTCAGGTACATCCACTTTACTGCATCCAGTTCTGGAGCACCCAACATAAGAAATACATGTTAGAATGAGTCCAGAGGAGGGTCATGATTATGATCCGAGGGCTGAAGCACCTCTCCTGTGAGGACAGGTTGAGAGAGTTGGTGCTGTTCAGCCTGGAAAAGAGAAGGCTCTGGGGAGATCTTATAGCAGCCTTCCAGTACCTGAAGGGGGCCTACAAGAAAGCTGGGGAGGGACTTTTTATAAGGGCAGGTAGCAATAGAACAAGGGGCAATGGCTTCAAACTGGAAGAGGGTAGGTTTAGAATAAATATTAAGAAGACATTATTTATTGTGAGGGTGGCCAGAAACTGTAACAAGTTGCCCAGAGAAGTTGTGGATGTGTTTAAACACTTCCTGGAAGTGTTTAAGGCCAGGCTGGATGAGGCTTTGAGCAGCCTGGTCTAGTAGAAGGTGTCTCTGCTCATGGCAGGGGGGTTGGAACTGGGTGATCTTTAAGGCCACTTCCAACCCATACCATTCTATTCTATTATTAACTCACTGATTTTGATGTACACACATCATAATTTTCAGTGACCTGTATGTTGAAACTGACAAGTTATGGTTCTCAGAAATTAAGCACTTCAGGAGTTATTTCCTGTTCAGTGATGTCAATAAAAGATGTACCTCCAATAGGGCTAACTGTGGGAAGATGATGGAGTTCAGTCCATGTATCTATCTCAGTACCAAAGAAAAAAAAGGAATAAGAAAAAAAAAAAAAAAGTATGAAGTAGCTTGATCAAAACAATTGTCAGGGTATGAGCTGACAACTGCATAGTGTGGGCAATCTGTGATCTGGTGTTCAGCTTAATTCTCTGACTCACTTTTTTTGTAGTGTTTTAGACATATCCTAACAGCTTTTTTCCTGTTATTTACTGCAATGGTGGCAATTTTTAATGTTGAGGTCCAGAACAGCTTCAGCAGTGAACTATACTTAATCTATGTCAATACTGTAGGATCCAAAGCAAGCAAAGAAACTAAAAGCCCAACAGGCTAGAGCCTCCAACTGCAACAGTCTGGGAGACTGAGAAGTTATATTTTTCAGAAAGAAAGGGTTGCTTGGGGCATTAAGAAACATTGTAGAGGCATTGTACAAAAGAAGAGACGTGATAATTCCTGGAACTTCAAGGTAATCAGCTCCCACGTAGAACTTAAATCTCTGTGTAAGGTACCCTATGTGAGTGAGGTTCATCTCATAGCACTTGAAAGAAAGAATTAAACTCTACCCTTTGGTAACTAGATGTATAAATATGAGCTAGGGGCATAATTCATTTGCCAACACACAAGCAATGACACTTGTAATGCTGTTCAGTTGACCAAATGTAGATCTGGGATTCCACTACCTAAACATATATATATATACACACACATATATTCCTATGCTTCTGAGGTGCTGGAATGCCTTCAGAATATAAATCTCCTCTTTGAAGTAATGAACAAGAGAATTGTTGGTCTGAACACAAGACTGTGGGCAACCTGAATGACCAACCAGGAAACTTACAGCTCAGACAAGGTGTCAAGAAAGTGCTTCAGAAGAAACAAGTTGATTGTGGCAGAGATTGGTGCACAATGCCTGGCAAACCATGACTGAGCCTTCAGTCTAAAAGGCAAAACAGGCTCTCAAGATGCAAGGGTTTTTAAAACAGTTTTAAATAGTGGTCACATAGCTCAGAAATTACATATTGACTGAGGAAAATAAAAATTTAAACCAAACTTTAAGTAAGTTGCTCAATCAGTATGAAGTTCACCATTTTTTTGCTAATAACAAATCAAAAGCCTGCATCATACAGCATTTTAACTTGATGCTGAAAAACAAGATGTGGAGGTATTTTATAGAATGCATCAATTTTCACTACATTGATCCCCTGAAGTGTGCCAAGGTGTTACATAAGGCTACTGCAACTCTGGACTGCAGGAATGATTACTGACCCAGCATCAGTGGGCACACTAACAAGTAATGAACTCACCGGTGCTTAATCTTGTGTTTTGTCTATGTTAGTTTGCTAGTGTAATGATAGCCTCAGGTTGTGAAACTACTACTTAGTAGTGCTGAGTCTGAGTGGCGTGTGTGGTTGGCATTCACAGTGTTTAGGACTGCCGCCTTCTGGGACAGATCTGTCTTGTAGAGAGTGAGTTGAACTGGTCTGGAAACAGAGAATGAGTTAATTCTTAATTCCAATTATGGAAAATCAGTAATCCACCACTTAAGTGAGCTCTGGGCTCCCTCTTTGTTTTAGTAATACCATTTGGGCCCTCCTATCTAGGACTACATGATATATTAGTTAAAAATAAGTCTTTAAAAGAAATAATTGCTGCCCTTTATTTCTGCAAGTTAGTAGTAGAAACAAATTGTTTGCAAGGACTGGTAAGCCATATTTTCATGAGGTACACAGAAATCTAAATAGGTAAGAATGTAACCAATACAATCCTCAATTTTTCTGAAAATACTAACAGCTTTTAATTTATGAAATCAGAAAAATTTGAAGAGTAGGACTCTGGAAGTTGATTTCCTTCTACACAAATGTATATGTCAGCAAGGAAACAGCTCATTCCACTTACAGAGAGTCATGGTTGAGAAAAGGAAAAATCAGAATGCTCAAACTTAAAACCTTTCATTTTATGAAAAGGAGTAGATTTTTTTTTAAAAAAATGTCTTATTAGATAAAGCTGAATGAAATGTTTGTCTTTATTTTTGTCCTCCTACTCTTATAGATTAAGTTTCCTAAATTGAGTGAGACATTGTACTTAGTGTTCTTTGGTTTATCTCAGTTTTAACCCATTTTGATGGGATTGCTTACAGATACAGCATTATAAAATATTAAAAATTAGATGGTGTGAGTTTTCCTGCTTTTGCTTTCTAAAAGTAATTGCGTAACTGTTTAAAGTTTGTAAAGTCTTTCTGAGAGGCAAAGAATTTGAAAAAAAAAAGACACAAATGACAGTATTTCAATTCACTTTAATTTTTAACAGATTAGATTCATAATTCTGTTTGTTCAGTAAACTATTTGACAGAAATTGGGGGTGATGGTTGAGTAATCCTAAAAATGCACTTCTTTGCAGTATGGCAACTGTATTAAATGGAAGAAATTAAAACTGATAATTCACAACACCTGTGAAAAATTACTGCTGCTTCGAGCTTGATTTTGTATATAAACCACATATTTGTAGACGTGTACATACAGGTACATTTCTTTATTTTCTCATACAGAAGAGAAGTGTCTACAAAAGAGACTGTACATTTTTGAAGTCTTTTAGAGAACAATATTAATTACAGGGATATATCTACTTCAAAGATAAAATGAAAATGCCCGATGTGACAAGACACCTGAGATAAGGTTATTCTTTATTGGTTACAGTACCTTATGCCAAGGATGAGAAAATTCAAATAAAATAACTTTGCAATTTACCCAAACTCTTAAGTATGAAGTAGGAATCAGGAGTTCTAAGAATTTTAGCATCTTTCTTTTCTGATTTTGATAAAAGCTATCTGAACTGTAGAGATATCAAATATTCTTAGCATAGATATCAGTTATAAGTCTCCATAGCCCTCTTCTTGCTCATGTAATCAGAAGGCAATCACTCATGCTGCTCTTTTCTTAATAGCAGCCAGGTTTTCAGTAATCAGTTCTTCCAGATGTTAGTTCCCTCAAAGGGAACTAGAAGCAAGAGGAGATGAACATCATGTATCTTGGGGCATTACTCACTTTGATAAAAAGTCGCAAGCCATAAATACAAACATATGTTCAGTGAAATTATTTGTCCATTCTGAGTGCTGTGATCTAACCCTATTGAAATGAAATGCATGTCTGGTGCTTGTATATCCCACCTTAAGGTATTTTACCCATAATATGTGCACCTACTCAAAATTGAGCTTGCTCTCATTGACCATTTAGAACCTGGACAGTTACTCAGAATTATTTGAGCAGACTTTCTTTTGTTTTTCAAAAACAGGATTTCTGTGATTTTTTAAATATTATTACCTTGGTTTGAATGTAACTTTTAAAAATAATTAAGAACCTTTTAAACTTAAGAGTTTCGAAGAACTTTGCCTAAGAATTTTATTTTTACTAATTTTCAGATGAATATTCTTCTGTGGGACCACATTTAGTGAAATTGTTCCAAGACCAGAAAACATCAACTTTTAATGTCCCCTGCAGTGTTTAAGACATGTTAGCTCAGCTTCACCCAAGTATCCCTCAGGTTGCTGTAATCCATCTTTTGTATTAGGATCTGTGTGGCTGGGGATCAGCCTTGTTGAAAGGGACCTGGAGGTCCTAGTGGCCAACAAATTTGACATGAATCAGCAGTGCACCACAGCAGCAACAAAGGCAAATCAGATCCTGGGCTGCATCTGCAGGAGTGTTACTAACAGAGATAGAGACATGATCATCCCAATCTACTCATTGCTTGTCAGGCTATACCTGGAGCACTGTGTCCAGCTCTGGTCCCCACTATTAAAGAAAGACACAGACAGACTGGGAAAGGTCCAAAGAAGGGCTACAAAGACAATAAAAGGGCTGGAGAATCTGCCTTAAGAAAGACTCAAGGTCTTTTCTCCCTGGAGAAAAGAAGGTTCAGGGGGAACTCATCGCATTATTCCAGTACTTAAAGTGTCTACAAAGAGGACAGAGACTCTCTCTTCCCAAGGAGCCACATGGAGAAGATAAGGGGCAATGGATACCTGATGCACCAGGAGAGGTTTCATCTTGATATAAGAAATATATATATATATATATAGAGAGAGAGAGAACAATCATTCTTCTGAACAACATCCTCAGGGATGTGGTAGAATCCCCATCACTGGAGGTTTTCATGATGTGACTGGACAGGGTGCTAGGTAATCTCATCTAGGCTCTCTTTCCTATGAAATGTTGGACCAGATAATCTTCTGAAGTTCCTTCCAACCTGGGTTATTCTATGATGATTCCAGTATACCTATTGAGAATCCAAAACGATTTTTCTCAGAAGCCATCCTAGATTAGGCTTAAGTATGTGTTTAATGACACTAGCTGAGATCAGTGAACTACTGTTTGCAACACAAGGATTTACAGTTTTTTCCCAGGAAAAAATTGTGAAGTCTCTTGTTCACATACGTTTCATTTCAGATATCTACATTTAATCTGAACCAAGAGTAGCTTCTAGACACTATTAGGTGTGTGTCCAGAGAAGGGCAACAAAGCTGGTGAAGGGTCTAGAGAACAAGTCTTATGAGGAGTGGCTGAGGGAACTGGGGTTGTTTAGTCTAGAGAAGAGGAGGCTGAGGGGTGACCTAATTGCTGCCTACAACTACCTGAAAGGAGGTTGTAGCAAGGCAGGTGTGTGTCTTTTCTCCCAGGTAACTAGTTATAGAAAAAGAGGCAATGGCCTTACGTTACTCCAGGGGAAGTACAGATTTGATGTCAGGAAATACTTCTTCACTGAAAGGGTTCTCAGGCACTGGAATGGGCTGCCTAGGGAGGTGGTTGAGTCATCATCCCTGGAGGTATTTAAAAGACGGCTAGATGGGGTGCTTGAAATTATGGTTTAGTAGTGGACAGGTATGGTTGGACTTGATGATCTCAGAGGTCTTTTCCAACCAGGGGATTCTATGATTCTGTGATGTATATCCTTGACATACTAGCAAAGCTGCAAATCTAGCTGAGGGAAGGGAAGACAGTATTGAGCCTGAAATAGTTTTGAAGAATCCTATCCAGATCTTTCCTTTAACAGAGCTTGCTACAGCACTCTCTTCCTTGCAGAAACTACTTTCCCTGAACAGATATGCAGCAACAACTGGAAAAGAAGCCAGGGTATAAGGTTCCTGCAGTGTTCTTGGATTAGAGTGAGTTGGAAATTTTATGAGATAAGTGTAACTGTAGATGCACTGAGATAAAAAGTTTAAGTCCTGACAGATCTTTTTTTATTTTTTTTTATTTATTTTTTTATTTTTTTCGTCAGCAAAACTTAACAACGCTCTATCTCTGTCTCTCTGTGGTATACTTTGCCTGCAACGTGAAACATGAGTGAGAGCACAGGTGTTTCTCACATACCTAGAAGCATCATCAGTAAAACAATATAATCTAATCTTTATGGTGAAAAAGTGTTGAAAACAGTTCTGTTGTGGTCTTTTTTTTTCACTGATATATCTCCATATGTATCCTTTCCTCTTAAGCACAAACATATGACATTTGTTGCAATATCATAACTGAAAGTCTTGAGTTTTGAGAGTCCTTTAGAAAATTTGATTTTGTCCTATGCATTTTTGATATATAATTAATTGCAGAAGAACATCCTACCAAGCATTACCTGTCCTATGTAGCGGAACACAAGTCACAGTTTCCAAGATAAGGCCCAAGGGATTATTTTGGACTGTGTACATCGGCATGGGAGTAGAGGTAAAAAGACTGAATTACTTTCTAATGCAACTACTACTTTTACACTTCACCAAGCCTACACTGTACAAAGCAGACATGTCAGATTATTTGAGAATAGCTTGAGGGTCTCTAACATACTGCTGCTTTCTGCCATCAAGAAATGGCCTTATACATTTATATCCATCTAACTTTCAGATGTAATAAAGAGATATTTTACCATAATTCCTCTCTAAATCATCTATGCAGAAAATATGGATGATTTATTTACCATTACAGACTGCACACATGTCGCCTGGAAGTCAAAGCTTCAAACATGAAGCAAGTATGCACCATGATTTATAAGACTGAATCCTTTAACAACAGTAATAAAATTTTCATGTTAACAAAACCTTGATGATTCAATATATAACTAAAGCACAGATTCAGTAGGGAATGAAGGGACTTTAGCCTCCCTATGCCCTTTTAATGTCAAGTATTTCTCCACTCAGCTATTTCCTTTCTTAGAAATTACTGAAGGATATAGATGAATAGCTGGTTTTCTGGAAATTATGCTTCAGTACATATGACATTTTAAGGCCTGCTTAGAGCTACAGGAGCTACTAATAATTTTCCTGAAATTTATCATCAGAAAATAAGCAGCTCCTCTAGCACTTTGTAAGAATCAGTCCCCAGCACCCTAGGCACATTTTTCTTCAGGGTACATGCATGTCCTTCTTTACTGAGATTTATTACCTCTTCTGCAGTAACAATTTCTAGATTCACTGTCAATTTAACATTTCTTGGTTTCATTTTGCCCCTGTAGCACAAAACTATCTTAATAGTATAAAAATATTTATTATTCAGTGGTTAGAGGCAGGCATCTTGCTACAAACTTGAAACAACAGGTCAGGCTTTTTGCTGTGAAGTGAAAACAAGGCAAAGAAAATATAAGCCAAAACCCTCGTCTAGTTTCTCCACTGCTTATATTTCTCCTGTTACTTATCTTGTATCTATGTGCATCTCAGAGACTGTATTTCTTAACGCAGTTTACATCGGCTTACTACTTCCCTCAGCACTGAGTACTACTGATGTTTAAAGCAGCCTCAGCATGAAGGGCTGGTGACACATACTTTGGGATCTGGATCTCTTCCCCACCTTTTCTGTTTGTGACCTATAGGAGCTTTCAGTTCTGATGGCCTGATTTTCAAGACTATAATCCTATAGGAACATCTCTAGTCCCAATGCAGTTTCCTCTCTTATTACTCTCCAGTTAGTTTTCCCTCTTGTTAGAGAAATTTGGGCTATTGTGCTTGATATTCAACCTCCTTGTAACCCAGTCCCGCTCCAGGCAGAACATATACCACAAACTACAGACCCTTTGTATCTACCAATACCAAAGAAGAAAAATAAAACAAAATAACTGTTTTTTATCTCTTAAGTGTGTTCATGACACTTTTTACATTATTAACTTTCTGAAGCCATGAAATATTGTCAAGGGAAGTAACAGATTTTGTGACAAAGTAGTTCATCCGACCTGCTTCTCCACAAGGTAGTATTATTTTAAGGACTCTACCCTGTTACAGTATAATGCCTATAACGGAGGATTACAAGCCCCTGAAACATTGTTTTTGGAGAGGAATTTATTTATTTATCTAGTTTAGGTTTTAGCATAAGCAATACAGATCTCTATCTACATCTCTCTTGTTACTTGCATTTCTAATTACTAGCAAAACACAGCAGAGAATCAACTCTGAAGTCTACTGATAGCCTTATGGAAATAAAGGATTAAGTTTAGGAAAATGGTCCTTACAATATCCTTTTAAATACATTTGCTTTTTCTTCTTTATGGTGCTGGGAATGATAATATCTGATGGTGGGAGATGTTTTACTCTCTCTAATAAATAAGTGTGAAACTAGAGAATGGATTGCTTAATTTTCCTTATAATTCAGCTATCTAGTCTGTCCAGGCACCAGAAATTTGTTCTCTTGGTGGTGAACAATTTTTATTAAAATAAGTATTGAAGATGGCATTGATAGTACTTGAATGTCTTTGTAGAAATAACTAGAACTTTGACTATCACAGTTACAAGGTACTTTTTTTTTTCTTGTATCTACAGTCCCAGCTTAATCAGTGTAACTTTTAACTGCAATTTATAGTCACAACTAAGCCTAAAACCTCTTACACCATCAATTAAGCTGAAAAATAATTGTCTTTCATTTGAATGTTGTTAAACTTTCAAGTGGTTATTTTTAAACTGACCCAAAATTATATAGATAGTATTAATATTCATGTTAATAACTTTACATATTCATTAATTTTCTTTAATTTTCTATTCTAAGCAGCAGTTTTTTAAATTTTGAAATGTCAGGACTGTTCATTTGAATTAATTTGCTAATAGCATCTACTACAAGGTCAAAGTCATAAGCTGTTTATATGTCATTTATCCTGAAGATCTAAATAAATTTTTTTGAAAAACAAAAGAAATTATGGTATTGCTTATAAGTTTATAAAAGAAGTTTATAACAAATGCTCTGCAAAGTAGTCCAAACTGATGTTCAAAAATAGCTTAAAAAAAGTTACAGAGAATTAATAGGAAAGGGGCAAAAACAAATCAAGAAAAGTGCAGTGTTTCACTCCAAGTCCACACTGTACCTGTAAGTTAAATATCTTATTCAGTTATTGTTCCACTGTTCTCAAATAGGATTTAACAGAAAGAGAAGGCAGAAAAAGTCACTGACAAGTGCAAGAATGATACAGAATTATTTCCATTCAAGGATCAATTAATAGATTAGGTCTCTTCAGCCTGAAAAAGAGACAACTGACTGGAAGGATGACAAAAGTTTTTAAACTGTGAGTGGGCTGGAGAGGCTGGTTGAGGAAGGTTTGTTTGTTATTTGCAGTGCAGAAATATGAATAAGACTTGGGGTACTGGGTTAGAACAAATAAGAAGAGGCTTTTCCTTACACAGTGATGCTCAGATATCTACTTTCCATAGGCAACAGGAATCGTTTTCTGTAAGGCATTTTGGATATAAAAATTTTGCGTGGATTCAAAAGATTATTGAATGGAATCACATAGAAAAATGCAACATTTGGCTTCTGCTATTTCTAAGCCACAGAATGTTGTCCTAAGTTTGGCAGAGTGGATAGGTACAGGAATAATTAGAAACCTGCCTTGATCTTATACTCCTCCTCAGGTTTCACCGCTCATCTGTGTCAGAAATGGGACACAGACCTAGGTCTTTTAGTCTGATTTAATAAAAAATATTTTTATATTCTTATACAATATAGAAGCAGAACATGTTTTTTTGCTAAAACTGTACCTAGAAGCTAAGGTCATTACATATAACATTTTTCTTCTTCCATCAAGTGGCTAAGAACCATATAGAAACATTAAACATGTTTACTTTAACATATTGGATCTTACTTTTTAAGGTCTTATTTTGCACATCAATTGTAAAAACATACCTTTTCCCCCTCTTTTTTCTCTACGATTTGCATTGGTTTAGCAATGACACATGAACCGAATGGTAATGTTGTATAAAAATGTTAAAAGTTCCACTCTGTCATTTTTTCAGTTAAATTGCATTATCTTATTCCTTGGAGATAAGTAAAAATAAATAAGTGAACGTCTATTTTCCTAAGCAAATTTGATTTGTTGTATTTTCTTTTATTTATAGTTTTGTTAGTAGTAGTTCTGTACCCAGATGGTCAGAGAGAAAATCTGAAAATAATCTGTCTCGGAACATGCTTAATTCCCATGGGTCAATACAGTTATGAGGCCTATTCAAGGGAAAAAACAAAAACAAAACCCCACATACATGCATGTTTAGCTTTGCCTATGTGTATAGTCTGAAGTACTTACACAAGAAAGAGAAACAGAGATTTAAGTCTTTACAGAATCAGAATTATAGTGCATCCTACTACATCAACATTTTTTAAATGGCTAAGAAAAATAATAATTAAAAAAAAAATACAGGAAAGAAAATACAGTTACATCCAGATATTTATGAACACTAAAATAAATTAATGTGACCAAAACACGAGGAAAATAAGTATAGTGCTGTCTAAAACATCATTATACAAAGTAATTCAATTTCCAATTCCTGTTCCTGCTTGTCTGAATGTACAAATACAAATTAAAAAAAAAAAAAAGAAAAAAAAAAAGAAAAATTTTTGGTAAAAAGGTCAGAGAGAAATGGGAATAAATAAGAGTATCTCTTCAGGCTGTTGTGCAACAAATAGTGCTGTTGAATCTATGTGATCTTGCCAGAACATATTTGAATCTTTTCAGTGAATGTATAGTTACACAGCTGAGTTGCAGTCACTGTGAATTAGTAAAATCATGAGACTGTGACTGTATGCTGGATGAAGCATCAGCATGACCCTTCAGCTCAGCATCCTAGCCAGTGCAGTGCACTCCCATAAATAGTAGAATACCATCCTTGTTGCTGTGCAGGAATATTTCTGCAGCTTCTCTGTTCCCAAGGTTAGCACTATCCTTATGAGAAAGCTCTTACTGGACATAGACTCTTTCGACTTTTGTCAGGGCAACATGTCTTTTGTTTCCCACATGGCCAGTTAGAAATAGTACTTCTCTTTGCTTGGTCATGGTCATCCAAGGAGGACCACTCATAAATATATCCTTACAAAGAAAATGAATGAAAAACCTTTTTCTCTGGTAAAACCCTGTGATAGAGCAAGGATGAAAGAATGGACTCACACCCTGGGTTAGACCTGCCAACTTGTTGGCGAAGCATGCAAGACTAATGATGTATCCAGAAATTAACACTGCACAAAAACATTAACAAAAAAACCCCAAAACCAAAACAACCAAATAAAGCAGCTCATCAGAAGGACTTCTTACCTGGGTCAGCAGCTTTCTGAGAAAAAAAGATGATGAAACCATCTTTGTACTGGGAAAACATGATCCTCCTTAATCAACAAATACATGTAATATTTATTATTTAGCACAAATACACATATATTAAACTACTATCAATATTAAATTATTCTCTATAGAAAACAGCTAGACTTATTTACTAGAGCTCAGAATTTTGCAAAAAGATAAAATTTTAAGGATAATATTCCTCAATTCCATGGCATGATTTTTATTTATTTTAATTTTTTTTAAAGCCTAGTAGCTGATAAAAGTATTCTTCTTGTTGCCTGTAATTAATGAGGTTACATCTCCTCATGGATTTTTTCTGCCTTTATTAGAGGCAAACTGATAGTGTATTCAACATAAATCAAATAAATAAATAATGAAAATTTTAGGGATGCGATATACTTGGGTGTCTAAAATGGCACTAGTTGCCCTTGTTTAGGCAGCTAACTAACTCCAAATATTTTTAATACTCTATAGCACCTGGACTTTTTACTACATATTTAACTTAGATTTGAACACATGCATGTTTAGTAGTTTAGCTTTTTTCAGTGTGAATTTGCTAAGTATAGGAAATTGGTTTATGTGTGCTCTCTCATGCAAGTACTGGTCAAAGCCACTTCTAAAACTAAAAAGGACATCTCAATGACTATCACTTTCCATTACACCTTCTAAGTTTCCTATTTCATGTTGTTCTGACTGAAATCCTCAGTTAAATTTTCAGGGAAATTCCACCAATCTTTTATTAATTTGTGAATGTTATTAATAGAACAGAATGGAGGGAGGAAAAAAACTGTATAAAAAGAATGGAAAAATATAGCCTGGAATTTGAAAACTGAATGGAGGTTCAAGTTTATTCAGCTTAAACTTTGCCCCAACTCCAACAGAAACATGTTATCTATATTTTCTTTTTTCCTGAAGTATAAAGCCATTTGAGAATACATAATAGGAAAACCTAAGGAAAGTGTTCAACAGTAATGCATTTAAATTTATATGAAAATATTCAGTAGGATGCTAGCTACTGAATTTTTTTTTTGTTTTGTTTTGTTTTGTTCTGTTTTGTTTTATTAAAGTGTTTACTTGGTTATCCATATATATACCAGACAGCTTATACAACGAACAAAATACTTGAATTCAGACTTTTGAAGCCTCTCTATATGGTTATTAAATCCATCAGAGGTATCACATTCTTATCAGGAAACTCTAGTCTTAAAATATTCAAATATTTTGACAGGCATAAATATTACAATAGAGCAGCGTTCTTACTCATCAGTTCCATAAAGGTGAGTTCCTGGTTTCTGCATAAGAAGACTCATTCAATTGTAATTTTTTTCTTGCAGCTATTTTTTTCTTTTTTAACCAAGAACAAAATCAATCTGTCGATGAACTTGCCTGTTTCAATCACAAATGTGTGATGGAAATGCACTAAAACCAGAAGAAATGAGGGAGGGAGGGCAGGAAAGCTGTGGGCCTTTTAAAAAACACTTTTTTGTTCCCTAGATGTGTTCTAATTATTCTTTGCCTGATCCGCATATTTCTAATTCATCATCCTTGTCTGATAGATAGTTCTTTGTATTTACTATTCTACAGGTGAAAATGTGCTTTTAAACACCTACTCTGCATTATTTTTCTTTCATTTCCACTTATGCTCACTGAGCTTGTCATCTGAAATCATCTGGAAACAGTTTCTTTTGCTGTTATTAACCACTCCATTTAACAATGTGAGCACTTTAATATGGTCTTGCTCTGAGTAATCTTTGTCTTTTTTTGGAGTGAATAGGAAATAACTTTTAAAATCTCTGCAATCACCATTTTCATAAGGGTAATGTTACTATGGAATTTTTATCTTATCTAACAAACACTACACTATAGCTTTTGTGAAATATATTAAAATATGAAAATGATGTGATTATAAATCACAGGTTAATCACAGATATAAACAACATGCTTTCAGATATTAAAGCACTCATCTTTAACAGGAAATTAATGAAACAGAGGGTTGTTTTGGTTTTATTTTCCTGTTTACTTGGGTTTTCCATATATTGTTATTATTTTAATTAATGATTCAACGAATAATAGATTTCAATCATTAACATAAATAACTACGAAGATGAAATATTTTCATAAAAGACTGAGAAAGGTTTAAAACATTTATTTTTTTTCTGTTTATGGTTGTAAGACAATACTATTTGGATGTCAAGGACAAAATGACTTGTGCTTATAAGTAGTAAGAGAAGGAAAGACAAAGCCACAAGAGATATGAAGCAAAACTGAAGAGTAATTGAAGCTCAGTTGCTCCAATTGCTCTTCTTTTCCTGAAGAACAGTAACTATGAAATGAAGAGATGAACTGAGGAGAATCTGGAGTGGTAATGAAGTTATTACTATTACCAACAAATTGAGATTAAAAAAGTACACAATAATTCATGTGGTTTGGAGCATTTCAGGATTAAATAAAAAAGTTAGTTTTTATTTAAAAATAAAAACTAATTTAAAAATAAAAACACTCCTCTCTTTACTAAAAAGAGAGGAGTGAAAAAAAACCCACAGTTCTTCTGGAAATCATTCAATTAAATTGTATTTTAAATTGTGCTCCTCTCTGCATTCCCTCATGGTGGAGGGATATGGCTTAACATGAATGCTAAAAATAAAAGCAAATCATATTTATCTCAAAATCTTCTAAGAAATTTTTCAAATTAAAATTTAAGTTTTACTTTCAGGACACACTGTACTCCATGGTGTATGAAATATCAATTTACTCCTCACATTTTGCAAAATTACTATAATGAATGTTCAATGTGAAATAATGTTAAAAGCCACCAGAACTAGGAATGCAGGTGCAATTCTGTATTCTGCTTTGAATCATGATGACTGTTAAATTAAAATGCAAATTAGGACTAATTTACAAAAAAAAATCTAATGACTTTCAAAATATGAAGGAAAGCCATGCACAAATATATTAGTATTGCCTCCAAACAACTTATTGAAAAAGAAGGGAAGGAAAAGTGGAAGGAAAAGCAGAAGAAGAAGGGAGGGGAGGGAAAGGGAAAGGGAAAGGGAAAGGGAAAGGGAAAGGGAAAGGGAAAGGG
>NW_010311481.1:33283-33570 GCF_000700745.2 Antrostomus carolinensis
GGAGGGAACTCCATTTACCCCCCACCCCCCCTCCCCTGCCCCATCTCTCCTCTTTGCTGATCTGGATGTTTGAAGTTCTCTGTCTCCTTCCCTCCTCCTCTTTCCTCATGTCTCCCTTGCTCTTTTTTGTTCAAAACATTGGTCTCCTGATGACTCTCTCCTTCCTTGCCAAACTGGTTCTTCCACTCATAAATATACATTCAAAAAGGCATTTCCCTATTGTTAATTGGCTTAGCCTGTTCTGGAGGTAAGTCTCCCTTGGAGCCAGGGGAGCTTCACGAAGTTTC
>NW_010311482.1:0-9683 GCF_000700745.2 Antrostomus carolinensis
CTGAGCCATGTGTTAATCAGGTGTGTTTTCCCATTCTTTTCAGTATTCACTCCTGCCACTGAAGGGATTGAGGAAAACACTACCTGTGCTCCCGATCCTTCAACCAATCGTCCCAGTGCCCTGAAGTCCCTTTTGATTGCTTTTGGACTTCTCTCTGCTACCTCATCAGTACCAACCTGCATGACCAAGAGTGGACAATAATCAGAGGGCCGTACCAGAACAGGGAGTTTCCTAGTGACATCCCTTACGCGGGCCCCAGGGAGGCAGCCGACTTCCCTGTGGGTGGGGTCCAGTTGGCATATTGGCCCCTCTGTTCCCCTCAGAAGGGAATCAATAACCTGTGACAATGACCCTCCTTTTTTTTCTTAACAGAGGCAGTCAGAGTGCGTGGGGCAGACTGCCTCACCTTGGGCAACCCCCTCGCCTAGATTTTCATTTTCATTTGCCGGACCCTCGATTTCCAGAGCCCCAGACCTGTTGTGTGAGGGCAGCTGGGTAGGTGAGGGAGGCCTGGAGGGAACTCGCCTGCCACCCCGAGCACCTGTTTCCATTCCCTTCGCTCTCTTAGGTCCCCTCCATTGGCTTGGTGGCAAGAGGGTAGGAAATCCTCTCCCTCAGGGAAGGAAACGACCACTGCTTGTGTCAGCCCTCCTGAGCCAGGAGGGCAACTGCGCCCTGCCCGTGCCAACTGCCACGGGCTGAGGCACATGCACTGTTCCCCTGCCTGTGTTGGGTGACTCCTGAGGTGACTGTGAGAGTGCAAGTCACAGTGGCCTCGGCAATGGCCCCGGCAACCGCCTTGCCGCACCAGCTGCCGAGTGTCAGCAGCTCTCGCTGCGGCTCTGGGAGGGGGGTGCTGGGGCACCCTCTCTGCCAGCACTTTGGCCTCGGCTGACTGAGCCACGGTTTTGCTGCTTCAGAGAAGGTCCCTCGGCGTGATCCCCTGCTCCAGAGCCCTTCGTCTCGGTGGCTGTAACCCAGGGGATTGATTTTACCCTAAAATACACTCAGTGGCTGAGATGCCAGCACTCTGACAGGACATTTATCTTCTGAACGTGCTGGGTTTGGCTGGGGGAGAGGGAACTTTCTTCACAGTATCTCGTACAGGGCTGTGTTTTGGATTTGTGCTGAAAACAGTGTTGATAATGCAGTTATTTTTGTTATTGCTGAGCAGTGCTTACACAGAGTCAAGGCCTTTTCTGTTTCTTACACCACTCCACCGGCGATGAGGCTAGTGGTGCACAAGAAGTTGGGAAGGCACACAGCAGAGACAGCTGACCCCAACTGACCAAAGGGATATTCCTGACCACAGAATCACAGAATCATTTCATTGGAAAAGACTTTCAAGATCACCGAGTCCAACCATAAATCCAACACTGCCAAATCCACCACTAAACCATGTCCCTGAGCCCCATATCTACCTGTCTGTTAAATACCACCAGGGATGGTGACTCACCACCTCCATGGGCAGCCTGTTCCAATGCTTGACTGCCCTTTTGGTGAAGAAGTGTTTCCTCATATCCAATCTGAATCTCCCTTGGCACAACTTGAAGCCATTTCCTCTTGTCCTGTCATTTGCTCCTGGGTTGAACAGACCCACCCCCACTTCTCTACACCCTCCTTTCAGGGAGTTGGAGAGAGCAAGAAGGTCTCCCCTCAGCCTCCTTTTCTCCAGGCTCAACAACCCCAGTTCCCACCGCTGCTCCTCATCACACTTGTGCTCCAGACCCTTCCCCAGCTCCGTTGCCCTTCTTTGGATCACATGATGTCATGCTCAGTATATAAAGTTGGGGAAGAAGAACAAAGGGGTGACATTCACAGTGATGGTGTTTGTCTTCCCAGGAAACTGTTATGTGTGATGAAACCCTCCTGGAGATGGCTGAACACCTGCCTGCTGATGGGAGGGAGCAAATGAATTCCTTGTTTTGCTTTGTTTGCGTGTGCAGCTTTTGCTTTACTTATTAAACTGCCTTTATATCAACCCACAAGTTTTCTCACTTTTAGTCTTCCGATTCTCTCCCCCACCCCACTGGAGGGAGAGAGCGAGTGGCTGTGTGGTGCTTAGTTGCCAGCTGGGGTTAAACCACAACACCAAGACACATGAAAAATGTGTAGGGTCCTTGGCTGTCTTCTGTCCTCAGCTCAACACAAAAGCACCCATTCTCTTTCTAAATGCATTTCAAAATGTGTCTCCCAAACTTTTGAAGGGTGTTCATTGGAAGTGTTCGTCCGGCTTTGAAGTCAGTGACAGACAGTCCTTATGGGTTAACTCCGAAACAAACCCTTTATCGTTTATTATTGGCTGGCACCGTAACAAATGTGGTTATTGTCACTGTTTTCTGCCTTGGGCCAGAGGAGTAAACAGAGTTTAAAAATCAAAACACATCAGTAAAAGGAAATGAAGTCTGTCTACATTCCCTGAAACTTTTTTTTTTAACTCAACTGGAATGAAGGTTGAAAAATGCTAACATTTTTGTCCTTGTTTTACCACATTTGGGATGCCCCTACAGCACTGTCTCTCTGCTCTGAAAGAACTGAGGCTAAATCTCACCCAGTAAAAACCAAGGCTTGATTTAGGATACTCACGAAAATCAATGTTTTGAACAACTCAAGCTGGAAATACCATGTACAGGCAGCCGCCCACTGGCCATCAGCTTGTGTCAGGTAGGGACTGCTGGGTCTGTCAGGGTCATGGACGTAAAAAAAAAGAACTAAGAAATGTGTTTTCAGCCTTATCCATGACAGTTTACAAAAATTTAATGTGCAATCTTTATTGTTGTCTTCTCTTTGCCTTTTTAAACTAGGATATGTTGCAACAGGGAAACCCACATAGTCCCACCTTACCCATGTTGACATCTGTCCTGAGAGCTGGTTGGTATCAGTTAAAGTGGGACCTTGTAGAAGATAGTTTCAGAAGGAAAAAATAAAAAATCTCCATTGCTCTTATGCCACTCTTATATCTTAGGGGACAGGTCTTCTCCCTGTCACGTGTGTTAATACAGCCAAACAGAGTAAAAAAATGCTGATTCTGGAATAAACTCTAACCCAAGCCAGGCAGGCAGAGAGCAGAAGCACAAGGCAAGACCTGCCTCTATATTTTGCACCACCCCACATGTGGGATTTCATTACAATACTTTAAAAATGCATTTCCATCCTGGTAATCAAATTGCATGCTGAGTTTCAGATCAGCAGCAAAACCATCTGCAGGGTTCTGGGAGATGCCATGGGAATGATCTGGTGTCAGAAGTGCCTGTCAATGCCAGAGCACTGAGATCATCCAGTGACTGGACTGTGTATCAGCTTGCTGGGGTGAAAATACAAACATTTGTGTGGAGGTGGTAGGATGGGAAGTCTCTTTTGAACAGCGAGAACAACTGCAAGTAGTGCTTGAAGCCAACACAGCTGCTGGATGCCTCTGTGCGAGGGACCAAGCATGTGGAGTGAGAGAGCTGTATATTCATTTTCCAATGCAAACTGTTACATCAAAAGAAATTCCTCTTTTCTGTCAGATTAATAGGTATTATTTGGAGGATCAACTGTTGGGTTTTTTTTCATACATAGTACCCACCTCAATAGAAGTGGCAGAAAATAAGTTCAGAACAGGTGTATTTTGTTCTCCAGGAACACAAACCTTACTCTATTACAAATGAAATTGGTACGTCAAGGCTCGTTTCCCTGAAGCCATCTCCTGCACGTTTTGCTTAGCTTAAAGAGTACCAGAGAAAAAGGAGAAAGTGAGATGGAGAGTGACAGTCACTCATGCTCACATTAATTCCACTTAAGTGGAATTAAAAGCAGCTCATACAATGCAACTTTTAGGGAGACAGAATACAGTTGCTCCACAGGTGCTGCAGATGACTTGGCTGCTGTGCTAAAGGTACAAAAGCATTAAAATCATTTGCAATTTTTCATCCCTGAGAGGGTGAAAACGTTACAGCTACAAATTTAAAGCTCTGCCACCCATAACACAGACTTTATTCTGGTAAATAAACTTCTGAAAGGGGTTTGTAGTAATTTTTTTTCTCCTAGATATCTGGTTATATTCTAAGGAGCTGCTATACATATGAAAATGGGAGAAATGCGGGAAGCAAATGAATGGATCTTTTCCCTTATGAACTAAAGTCTGAAGTAAAGGACATGTGAAGGGTTGCATTTGCTCTACAAGCTGGATAGAGAATGCATCAAGAGCAGTCCAAAGGAGAAGGACTTGAGGGTGCTGGTGGACGAGAAGCTCTCATGAGACTCTACCTGCAGTGCTGCCTCCAGTTCTGGGGCCTCCAATGGAAGACCATGGACCTACTGGAGCGAGTCCAGAGGAGGCCATGAGAATGATCCAAGGGCTGGAGCACCTCTCTTATTAGGATAGGCTGAGAAAGTTGGGGCTGTTCAGCCTGGAGAACAGAAGGCTCCAGGGAGACCTTCTAGCGGCCTTCCAGTACCGGAAGAGGCTCCAGGAAGGCTAGGGAGGGACTTTGGACAAGGGCAGGGAGTGACAGAACAAGGGGTGATGGCTTTAAACTGGAAGAGGGGAGAATGAGATGAGATATGAGGAAGAAATTCTTTGCTGTGAGGGTGGTGAGACACTGGCCCAGGTTGCCCAGAGAAGCTGTGGCTGCTCCTCCCTGGAAGCATTCAAGGTCAGGCTGGATGAGGCTTTGAGCAACCTGGTCTAGTGGAAGGTGTCCCTCTTCATGGCAGGGGGGTTGGAACTGGATGGTGTTTAAGGTCTCTTCCAACCCAAACCAGTCTGTGATTCTATGATTCTGTGATTTTTTTTTTCTCACACAATGAAAGGATAATAACAATGCTAATGGATTAAGTGGTCTGCTGACGTTACGAGGCCAAAACTGATTTCCTTGTGAGCAATGCACATGTGACACATGAAATGATCGCAAAAGGATGTGGTTGCACACCCTAGTTTGGTCCCGACTCTGCTGGTGTTCAACAGGCTGCTCAGGTACACTGGAGTATTATTCTCCCTTCTTTCTGTTAATCCCTGTCTTTCACTAACAGAGGTTCATTAGCAGAGACAACCCTCCTACCGCATCTCATTTTGCAGCCATTGGGGATATTATACAATTTTTTTTTTTTAAAGTTGCTGTCACGATGAGAGATTAGCAGGTATGTAAACCCCTCCACCCATTTTACATGCATTCACGCAGGATTATTCATTTTGAGAAGGACAATTGCTGCTACCAAGGACCTACAAATGCTCAACAGCAACAACTACTTTGGAAAGACCATAAACTTTAACCAGGCATATTTTTGGTGCCTGACCCAAGACAAGAGGATTGATGCTGCCCAGCAGTGCTGCTCTTCTGCCAGCCTAGAGCAGAAACCTCCACCTGCTATTACCATGTGAGTATGCTATGGTTTTTTTTTTGATGGAGCATTTGGTATTTCTTCATAGTTGCAAATCATAGAATCAGAGAATGTTGAGAGTTGGAAGGGACCCACAAGGATCATCAAGCCCAACTCCTGGCCCTGAACAGGACAATCCCAAGATTCAGACCATGTGTCTGAGGGCACATGTTGGCCAAATGCTTCTGGAATCTTGTCAGGCTTGGTGCCATGACCACCTCCCTGGGGAGCCTGCTCCAGTGCTCCACCACCCTCTGCCTGAAGAACCTTTTCCTCATGGCCAACCTCAACCTCCCCTGCCACATCTTCCTGCCATTTCCTCTGCTCCGGGCCTTGGTGATTATTACCTCTTCAAAACAGCTTACTGTCAGTGACTTTGTCTCCAGTATTGTTTTTCCCATGCTGTGGGAGATTTCATGGGAAATGAGCCCTCACCCTTCAGCCGCTGTGGACAATCCCAGGGTGGGTGCACCAAGCCTGATTTCTGCTTCTGCATCTCAACTGAAACTACAAATACATCACTGCGGCACTGCAACAAAGTCAGATGAAAGCCATTATTTCACACAAGATGCTAATATTGTGCCTAGAAAATGAAAGATGCTCGCGACTGACTGTTGTGCTGTGTCTCAAAAGAGATCCTTAAACACTAATCAATATTTGGAGGACACAGTAGTCTAAAGAAGTGACAAGTCACATTTGCATGCACAGTCTGTTTTGTCCCATTCCTCCAAATTGGGTATTTACAACATCTTCAAAACCAATTGAAACCAGGCGTTTTGCCTCTAACAGATGTCTACTGCACTTGACAGCAAATTGTCATAATAATATATTTTTCACTAAGACACTGACAATACTATTTCCAAAGCATGGACCCTGTTTTGCAATGTTTGCTGCTGTTGTAATGATGCTTCCCACCTCCCTCCTTTTAACCATCACCATTAAATGAATGTATTAAAAAGATTACCATAGTTTTCTGTCTCCATAATTACATATACACAAAAGAAAAATAAGCCATAAATGTTTTTAAGATCATCTGAATCACAAGCATTTCATGTTCTTCTGGGCAAGTTCTTTCAACGCCCACCAAACCAAAGGGACCTGAGAGTTGGGTCCCTAATGTTGAACTTTCAAAGAAAAATTACTCCCTGACACAGGTGTTGATCCAATTAACATGATTCACAAAGCAAGCATTAAAATTTCAAAGTACCATCTTTTTTTTTGTTACTGTTAATTACTACAGAAAGAGTCAGAAGACTTTTTGCACTAGAGCAAATGAATACAATGGGATACAAAAATATGGAAATCCTGCCTGACACATTCCTACATAGCGAGTTGGCATGGATGACTCTCTGTTTGGGACCATCACCAATTGACATGTGCAGCAAAAAGCAGCAGAACTGGCTTCAGGGGCAATCTTGTGCTCCTCACTTTGGATTGATGCATCTGAGATTATTTACTGAGGGACAAGTCCAAACAAAACCACTTTTGATCAGTAGGTCATCACTGAGAAAAGTCTTCTAGGAATTTACTTAAGCTACCTCTTCCAGAGAGAAATAAGCTATAAAAAAGGCACCAGAACCCAGAAACGGCTCATTCCTCGTCATGGTGGAACCAGGTTTGGATGAAACTATGAGAGTGGCCCCTTGTAACATCATCTCAGAGTGCTTGATAGAGGCACTTCAGACACTTCAAGTGTTGGTGCAAACCCCTGATAAGACCAGCAAGTACCACAATATATCCAGGACACCCTAACCAGCCTAATTCAGTGATTTTAACCCAAAACATTGATGGGTAACAATCCCTTCCTCCTAATTTCTAACCTCCCCAGCCCCGTGCAGCACTGAATAATTACTACTCAGTTGGAGGCACAAGAGGAACACTGAGATTTGCCCCAGGCAAAAATACAGAGCCAGCAAATCCCTTCCTATTTTAAGAAAAGTCATTCTCTTGGCAGTGTGCTCATTTGTCAGTCATGCTGGAAAGGACAGCACACGTGTTATTGATTTGGGGGTGTAATTCTGGACATGTAACCTCTGCAAAGCTCTGAAGGCTAACAAATGGTGGTTCGTCTTAATTCCTCCTTAATAATGGCTTTTATTCATACCCTTGGGAATGCTGCTGCTGTTGCTCTTTTGTCTTTTCGCAGAAGAGCTCTGTTATCTCCTAATGCCGTTTTATAGATCTTACAGGGACCTTTGCCTGAGTTCAGTTTGGATCTACCTGAAACATGTAATACTACATGTTTTGGGAGACTCAGCATACCAAATAATAGCTTTAAAAAACCTCTAGAGCTATAACTGGTACAGCTCTCTCTCTCCAGGATAAGCCTCAGTCCCCTTACTGAATTAAAGAAAAAGAATGATTTAATTTTTGAGTTTACGATGCTGTTGATTTTCTTCTCCCCTCAGTAAAACCCTTACATCTCAGGAGTCCAAAATTTGCTATGCACAGTAAGTCTCCATAGCATTTTTTTTCTGTGCTGAAAATAGAATGCAGATAAAAACGAATTAAATGTTGAGAATTTTAAAGTGGCTTGGAGTGTATTGGAGAAATAATCAAATAAGTTTGACAGATTTGAAATAAGGTTTGAAAATTCAATTGTTTAAGAAAACATAATCTTGGGAATATTACAGACAGACAAGCAATATAATGGGTAAGAAAAATCCCAAGCCAATCAAACAAACAAAAAAAAAAACTCTGCTGGGAAGACAATTTCAATTATCCAATACAACTCTATTCAGCTGCTGTCAAACAATCTTTGCTTATCGCTTCCTTGACATTTGCTCAAAGAACAGCCCATCTAGGGCCTGTAACCCTAAAACCAGCTCCTGTATTCTTGATTGGAAGATATCTCTGTTAAGATGGGGTGCAACCCTATGCCCAGGCTCATCCTGAAGTCCTTGTTGGGAGCACGGTGCCCAACCCACATAACCCTCCAACTGAAGCATCTCACATTGGATCCAACACACATTGTGTCCCCACTCAAATTGCAACAGATGTTTAACTTTGCTCTATCCATTGTGTCCTATTTTCCCATTATTTTTTCTGCTGCAATGTGAAAGCTTCACTAGCTTTGATCAATTTGTTTAATTAATTGCTCATCAGCACATTACAGGAGATCAGCACATTACACAAACATCTCTGTATCCCAAGAAGGAATCCCCGCAGACATGCTGCTATGTCAATCCTTCCAAGCTGATGGGGACTAAGGTCATCAATACCCCAAAACGGTATACCCATGGTTATACCTCTGAAGTTTTTCCACTTGTTTCAGAAGAGTGATGAAAACGGTATTGAAACTTGACTGTTTGGGAATTTTTAGTGGGTACTTCCTGAGCCAACATGGTTGATATTTAGATACAGAAATATACAGGGCAGGTAGGGGACAACTTCAGAACTTCTGTTGCAGCCATGAAGCAAGCAGAACAGAAACCCAACCCTGAAATTAGCCCACAGGTATGTCAGTGAAGGATAAAGGATGGGGGAGATGGATCTGAAAGGAATAAGGTTGGCGTACTTATTTTTGGTCCTGAATCTTTGCCCTGAGCCCTGTAACCCAGGATGAACCGTGCTGAGGCTGGCTTTGTGCAGAGCCTGTCCACATGGAACAGTGAGTCTAGCACTCCACCAAAAATTATTTTTAAAATATAATTTATGTCAGTCTGCCTTTTTTTTTTTTTTTAATAGAAAGGAAGTCATGATAAGATTACGGCTCTGGCTGACAAAGGCAAATGTGGTTATTTACTGTATGTTGATGTATTCAAGGACACATGGCATCTTGATTAAAAATGCCATTATATATGTTTAGAAGGAAACATTTCAGATTAAAATCTGACTTATTGACGGATATCAAAATACAGTTAAAAGAAGAGAGCAATGGGTGTTGAAAGCACTTCCCATAAATCCCTTTCTGGTTCACTGTCATTTCTATAATATTGATGATCATTCCTCAAGTTTGCAGATGAGGCAATTTACTCCATTCAGGTGATTAATGTCTAACATAATGCCCTTTAATAGTCCAAGTCTTCAATAACTCATTTTTGGAACAGGCATGCAGATCTCAGCCACAGCGTCAGAGTAAGCACGCAAGCGTTGACTTAAAACAAGGTAGCCAGGTCCTCTCCGATAATCTCCTCTAAAAAACCTCTGTTATCATTTGTTGGAATCATGAATTTCTCATAGAATCATAGATTCATAGACTGGTTTGGGTTGGAAGGGACCTTAAACACCATCCAGTTCCAACCCACCTGCCATCAGCAGGGACACCTTCCACTAGACCAGGTTGCTCAAAGCCTCATCCAACCTGGCCTTGAACACTTCCA
>NW_010311482.1:9950-10583 GCF_000700745.2 Antrostomus carolinensis
CGAGCAGAGCAGAGGGGCAGAATCCCCTCCCTCGACCTGCTGGCCACGCTGCTCTGGATGCAGCCCAGGACACGGTTATTGGCCTCTGGGCAGCAAGCGCACATTGCTGGCTCATGTTGAGCTTCTCATCCACCAGCACCCCCAAATCCTTTTCCTCAGGGCTGCTCTCAATCCACTCATGACCCAGTCTGTATTTATGGTTGGGATTGCCCCAACCCAGGTGTAGGACCTTACTTTTGGCCTTGTTGAAATTCATGAGGTTAGCACAGGCCCACCTCTCCAGCCTGTCAAGGTCCCTCTGGATGACATCCCGTCCCTCCAGCATGTCAACCACACCACTCAGCTTGGTATCGTTGGCAAACTTGCTGAGGGTGCACTCAAGCCCACAATCATTCGATACAGATTCAGAGTAATTACTACCTACATGGGAGAAAGATGAGATGGTTAAGATCATCTTATAGGTGAAGAAAGGCAAGGTCCAGTGGAATTAGAAATGAGAAAAAGTAAGATTTTGATCTCATGTCCTGGTTTCTAGCAACAAGGCAAGTTCTAGAGCAGGATTTACCTGTCTTCATTTGGGAGCCTATAAAATAAGGTTGGATATTTTCTCACAAAAAAGTGTTTTTTTCTTTC
>NW_010311482.1:10624-18668 GCF_000700745.2 Antrostomus carolinensis
CTGTGGAGGTTGTAACAGATCTTAGTGGCTTAAGGAGACTGTCACCTTTTCAGTTGTCCCTTAGACATCCAGGAAGCTGTGAAGACAGCACTGACACCAGTTTGCTTATGAAGGATGAAAATGCATGAAACATTGGTATAACCTGTCATCTGAAAACACACAGAGGAACAAAAGCTCCTGGATTTCTAGTGGCATTTGGAAGGGTAAATCCCATTTGCTTGGACTTTTAAATATACCTGTAAATCCAGGTGATGGATTGCAGTGCTGGTTGCCACCAACAGAGGATCTGGGAGATGCCGAGCTTCCCCCTTCCCTACAACTGCAGTGGAGTAGAGGCTGTGTTGGACAGGACATCTCCTCCCTCCAGACTTCTCTATGTCGGCTTAATTAGCTCAATCTAACCTCCTGCTTCGAAGATGGGTTTGGACCAGATGACCACAGAAGCCCATTAAACATGAGCTACTCTGTTATTCTATGCTCTTAAAAAAAAAAAAAAAAAAAAAAGAGCAGCTGATTTCTTCTGTGTTTACTTACTCCAGATAAGGGCTTACACTTTATTTAGTTGTTCCAAATATCAAGCCAAATTGATTTTTTTAAATAACATCTTTTATCTTTCCACCCTAGTGCAAATGGATGTGTATGTTCATGCACATGCATATTACAATTTGTTTTGAAAGTTACCTTCAAAGTTTTGTACATCTAGCAGTTTAGGTTTTCTTGTTAAACATTACAATTTGTTTTGAAAGTTATCTTCAAATACATCTAGTACATCAAGTACATCTAGCAGTTTAGGTTTTCTTGTTAAAACCAATATTTTATTGATTTGTAGTGTGCTTTGGCCAGCTGGTCATCCTTAGCCTCCTCGTTAGCAGCTTAACAGAATACTAATTCACTGCAGGTCAGCTGTAATTCTCTAAATTATTAAGAAGTTAAGGAATTTTACTATCCCTCTGAGGGCACTTTAGCTTAAGCCTGATTTGTCTTCATCTGTAGTTCAATTCCACCGCGTAATTCCTGCAAGCGTGTTCTGTGAGATCATTTTCATTGTATGTAACACCCTTTCCATTTTCTCTGTGCTTTAAAATACATATTTGTAATTGCATTGTGAACTGCTGGGGCACACAGTGAGTTTGTCTTCACTGAGCTTGTAGAAACTCTTTTCTTCTTCCAGAAATAATTATGCTGGTTTATCAGTGTCTATATGAGGTTTTAATTCTTCTTCCTAATACACATTACCTTGTATTTTTTGAAGTCATGAGTAATACGCTGCTCAATTCCCCCAGTTTCAATCACTCTGGTGATTAGTGTCCTCCTCAGTTTTCAGTAATCTAGGAGTTGTATTTATTGGCAAGTCACTCGTGTGATATTTCCAGAGACAGTATATAGTTGAATTTAAAATGCATTCCTGATGCTCATAAAAGCAATAAAAATGTCACCTTCTGCCTGCATATTACAAATTCATCCCATGCAAGTAGAGGACAAATGCATAAAATGATCATTACGATGTGCAAATGTACTAGATAGAGGAAAATGAGACTGGTCTCTGACTGGACATAAAAACATTTAATAGATCTGCGCTCAAATGGCAGCATTTATTGAACTTTTCTAAAGTCTCCAAAGAAAAAATGCTCCCATTAGTCACTTGACTAAGTCCTCTTTAGTTTGCTTCAAAAACGTGATTTGTACTGGTATTAAGAAGAATGTGGACCCTGTGTGGAATCAGAATTAATTCCCTGAAAAAAAACCAAAAGATTTCATGTTAGGTGATCCTATCCAGTCAGTCAAATTATCTACGTGACTACTTTTCTGACGAACATACAGTGGCAAAGGGGAGACTACGAGCACTTTAAATCTATTCCCACTCTGTACTTCGACACTGATTTAAGGTTCAGAAACTCATCCCTGAGTTTGCTGTGGATGGCTGTCTCCATGAAACTGGGCCAATGGAGCTGCTGTCACTTGTCTTTTCTCTTCTGAAATGCTGCCTACAAGCACATTCGAGGTTTGTATCTCTCTAGATTTTTTTTTTTTTTTTTCACATCTGAATTTATATTAAAATCACCAAAAGATTCCAGCTAGGACAGGGCATGGAAACACCATTCAGAAAACTCAACTGTTAGTCTTAACTTGAGCAACTCTCAAGCAACTGGCTGTTGCATTGTAATGCTTTTGTTTTCCTTCTTTAATGTTCATTTGTCTTATCCCAAGAAGTGATAAGCCTTTCGGGGCACCCCGCTCAACTCTTGGTTTTTGCTTGCTCAGCACAAATCAACATTAAACAGGAAATTAAGCACATCATGAGTCATTAACTTCTCTCGAGATTCCCAGAAGACTTCTTCAAATCGGGTCAGGAAGTTGAGATTAAAACCCATCTTTTGCTGACGTGGGTTATTTTTCCTAAGCGTGAAATATTACGTACGGTCTCCTTTTCCCACGTTGGAACTGACTGGTTTTGGTTATTGCAGCCCCCAGGCCAAGCCCCAGGCATTCTGCCCCGCTGTGTTTGGGAGCCTGCCTGAGAACCTTGCATCAGCAAGCACCACAAAGCGTCCATGGGTTGATGAGTTTTCCTCCTCTGCTTGCCCTAATTCAAATGCCAACGCCTCCTGGAATTCAGAACTGAGGATTTTCTATTCTCCAAGTCGCTGTGGTGCTGATAGCCTGTTATTCCTATGTAGAGTTATTTAAATACATCAGTTTGAAATGATTTAAGCTAGCAGAATATCTCAGTTCATGCTCCAGCAGCAGGCAGGTTTGCTGGAGGTGGTTTGTATCCCCGGCCTGACATTGCTCTGCACAATCATCCTCTCAGAGTAATTATTTTCTGACCAAAATCTACACTAATAGGTGATTTATCTTTTATGTATCAGCACCAAGATGCAGCTGACACTTTCTAAAGAGGGGAAAAAACCCTCAGAGCAGAAGCCTTCTCCACAGATCCTCAAAATACCTGCAACAAACAAACCCCATAATTTCAAAATCAAAACCAAACCATCTTTTTAACTAAAACTCATCAACAATTGCTCAGGAAAGCCAAGAATACTTGTTTCTCTAAAAGTAATACTTATTAAAATGAAGTCACACAGGTTTGGCCATTCAAAAACTATTCTTACGTGCTACCACAGTTTGCTGTATGGTTTTGATTGGAAGATCTCAGGAAAATACCTGCAACCATGGAAACACTGAGTGTGCCAAGAAGACTGTTCTCAGCCTTTCCTGGGGAAATTGTTCTGTCTGGCATGGAAAAATGCCTTACTTGGCCAGCCAAAAAAACAGCTCATGGAAGCAGAAGTCTCCCAAGATCAAGGTCAAGCACTGGTGAACATCTGCACTTCTATTGGAGAGTTGCTTCACTTGGAGTCTCTTCACCAGCAGAGATTAAAATAGCTGACACCACCATGGTTAGGACATTATCCTGAGAAGCAGATTTAGGTCAGCTGGCACCACCATGGTTAGGACATTATCCTGAGAAGCAGATTTAGGTCAGCCTAAGAATGAGAAAGGAACTTCATCTTGATCTACCAGATACAAGTCAGTACTTTTTGGCTCAAAGCAGACTGTAGGAAGAGCAGACCTCTATTTCTCTCTGGTTTGGTGAAAGCCTCTACACTCACTAGTCACTTCTCTTGGAAGCTCCCAAATAGGATCCAGATTCTTTGTTTTCTTCAAATGAACACAAATTTAACACTTTCAACACAATGAAGTGGAAAATGTAGTTCATTTAAAGCCTTTCCTTTTTTCTGAGCAGCTCATGAACCAAACCCCCTCCACCCCAGGGACTCCCAGCCTTGAACACCTATGTAATATGAACAATTAATCAGAAAACTGGCTCACACCACTTAGTGAATATTGTCACACAGACTGTGACACAAAGAGAGACACCGTGAACTAGGGGTGAGGAAGACAAAATAATCCATTTACCCAATCTATAATCTGTGGGAATTTAGTGATCAAATAAGTTGATTTTACTCGGCAGGATATCACACTAAACAAAAGCTTCTGAATGAGATCTACTGTCGTAAATGCCAATGGCTACTTTCTGTACCAATTTATTTTCTGCTAATTATACTCGCCTATCTTTACATCAAAACTTTCTATGTCTTCATACTTCAGCTCATTAAGCCATTCTGAAAGGAAACTACTATTTGTATGTATAAAGCAGATTGCCAAGTCTCAAGACAATTACAAATAATAAATGAGATGCACATCTAAACAGCTATTTCTAATCACATTAAAAGCTTTGTACTTAATCTTTCTTGTACTTTGCTAATATAAAACACAACAAATTACCAGGTAAAAAGTATGTACTCAGGGAGATGAATGATGATGTACTTGGAGAGCAGCATACTCAGGGTCTTTTCTAACCTTCAAGCATACCACAGTAAAACCAAGAACTTATCCTATTTGATGTGGTTTCCTGTTGAAAAAGCATCTTCACATTTGAATGTGCAAATAACCTTCCTGTTCTCACATTATCACGATACACTGCCCCCGTAACAACGGACCACAATGTTCAAACCAGCACCAACAACAAGAGCTGTTTCTCTTGCAACTTTTGTCACTTCAGAATCCACTGTTCTCTTATCTGCTTGACTTCTCAACTCCCCATACTCCTTCTTCAACTGATTTTTACGCCAGTGGATCTCCAACCAAGACTGCAGAATTTTCATGCCTGTATGTTGCACTGTCCATCCAAACAAGCTGCATCCAAAAACCACAAACTAAAAATATCTCAAAATACCCAAGGTATGGACTCAAGCTGAAACAACAGTAAAGGTATGAGTACCACCTTCAAATCATTCCCCTTGGAGTGAGTTTCTGCCTTGTAAAGGCTATCTATTCATGCCCAAAGACACTGCAAACATTTTTTATTGCCTTTGAAGATCAATGTCCAATTTCATACCATGCCTTATTTAAAGAGAAGAATAAAACCCATCACCTCCATCATATTTCTCATCTTGTTCCAAGTTATAGTACAGAGAGCAGAGAAGCACGCAGAGGACAGATGCAATGTTGGGAACCATGTAAATCACAGATACAGAAAATATCCCCAGCAGCTGGCCAGGGAGTAGGACAAGCTTTACGAGCCACCACCATCCATCACACTCTACAACCCGTGTCCAGACCATGACGGTAATTGCACACTGCTCTTACTTAGCCTGTTGGGTGGAACTCAGAAATCCACTGCTATCACCTGCTGATAACAATTTAAGAGGAACTATATCACTAAAAGCAGTGAAAGTTAAATTCAGTGATAGAAAAAGTTAATTCAGGAACTATCTGACATACTCCTGGTTGCTCCTAGGTCTTTCAACAGTCACGAGTGGTTGTAGGTGCTTTTTTTGGGGTGTCAAGAAGAGGAGCAGAGCCTGCCACTCTGAGCAAAGAAAGAGTAAAAGTTCCCTAAGCCACCTTCTTACAATTTACCAAATATTTGTCAAAGCCAATTCTCTTCTTTTACCTGTCAAGTTAGGTATTGGCGAGCTCGCCAAGCTGGAGGCATGCAAGATCAGTAAGTAGAGCATTGCAACATGTAGGATATAAAAGTAGATAAACACAAATGGATTGCATTAGTTTGCATTGGTATAACACACTTAAGCATCCTTCATCCTCTCATTTTACAGAGATACAATCTAAATACAGCAGGGATCCCTCGTCCTTATGAATCACTGTTATCCCTCGAATATAACGCAGTATTATCACAATATTTCACTCACACCTCTAATCGCACCCAAACAGCAAACTAGCAACTTTTTCTATGCCGAGGCTTCATCTCCAACACAGCGTGCTTCCTCCTCTCTAGCAGAAGCTACATCATCTTTTTGTAATGTCAAGGCCAAAATTAGATGTGGTATTCCTTGCCAAAGAGTATCAAAGGGTGGCCTCACTGCACGCTTCCTAACAGACAACCCCACGGAGGCCTGGGATTTAATGAGCTATTCATTTGGAAGCATGCCCGGGTCTTTACTTAATTTAGCCTTTAAACTCTAACACAGCTCAGAGTACAAGATACGCTCCCGAGTTATGCATTGTGACAAGATGAATTCAAAGATCCTGTCCCTATTCTTCATCTCAACATGGTTTGTTTTGTATTCAGCCACACTGTTTATTTGCAGTCTGCAACTGTTTCATCCAGATTACTAACGAAGATTAAAATCGCCTCTTCAGAAGGATCGAGACCAATTCATGTGCTTTATGCTCCCCTATGCATGGTTCCAATTTGCAGAGGAAGTAATAATTCATTTCATTCTAAAGTTCCTAAGAGCCTGCAAATGCTATTTCATTTTTGCTTGAACAAACCTAGACTTCGACATGTATTAATCCCCAAAGGATTTCCAATCAGCAAAACACGATTATGTGATCTTTATTCAAACGAGTACATCTGAAGGGTTTTGTGTTTATTAAGAGTTAACTGAAGTGACAGCTAATCAGACTCTTGAAGAAGTCGTTGTTCTTGTTGAAATACATTTTTCGCAAAGGTTTACTAAATGGTCTGTAAAAAAAAAAAAAAAAATCAGGGACAAGTGGCACATTAATTTCCATTTTTCCATCAGTCAGTTCTTCATCCACAGCTGGGTTAGCTGGGCAATTGTCAGCCATCCATAAGGAAAAATGAAATGAAGGCTAAAGCCTTTGATATATAAGTTTGCTTACAAAACCATATGGGTGCTTGGTTTTTGGGTTTTTTTTTTCCACTGTGGTTCTCTTCAAAAGCACCAGACAGCCTTTTCCAGCAGAGAGAAAAAACAGTTCTTCATAATCTGTCTAAATGTAAGTAAAGGTTATCAAAAGCCTCCACTTACGAACCCATATTGGATCTTTCTGATTTACAGAAAATAAGCGCCAATTAGATAATGTGAAGGAATAACACCTTTCTTCGACTTTTTTCCATGATCTTTTTTATCAACCCCATTAGAAGAAGGTTGCTTTCTCAACTGTGGCTGGCAGACAAAGGTGTCCCTGATACAGAATCATAGAATCGTAGTGGTTGGAAAAGACCTTTAAGATCATCAAGTCCAACCATAAACCCAACACTGCCAATTTCACCTCTAAACCATGTCCCTGAAGCACCTCATCTACCCATCTGTTAAATACCACCAGGGAAGGTGACTCCACCACCTCCCTGGGCAGCCTGTTCCAATGCTTGACTATCCTTTCTGTGAAGTTTTTCCTCAGATCCAACCTAAACCTCCCTTGGTGCAACTTGAGCCATTTCCTCTCATTCCTCCTATCCTGTGACCATTTATTTCCTAAAAGAAGAACTAGCACCACCTCAGCACCACATTACGAGGCGCAATTCCAGTTATCCCAAGCTTTCCTCTCTTACTTGGCCACAACAACTTAACTTCCAACTCTTTGATTCAGGCTGCACATCTTGCCGACCAGGCAATCTGTTTTAGACCTGTGTTTCTAAAGCATCATTTATAAAAGAGCCTGAAGCATGTTTTTAGCCACCACCACTAGTAGTGCTTCTAGTAAAACCAGTGCCAGGAAAAAGCAGTGACAGAGGCTATTTTCATCAACTCCACAGCCTTGTGCAAAATGCTACAAAACCACTTACTAAATACTAAACAGCTTCAAAGCGAATTTAAACTTCAATGAATCCTTCATAAAAAAGTAGACTCCGAGTTAATGTACTGCTAACTACCTACTCACTCCGTAACTCCTTCCTCAATGTTTCAAACCAGTCTCAGTGTCATCACAAGTCTTCTATCTCCACTCAAACCTGAGGCAAGATTTTGAAGGTCTGGGAATGGTGTAAGCATGGACATAAATTCAGGGACCAGCAATGAGGGACACAGTCAGCTGAGACACAGTCATCAAATATGAAATATTTACTATTTGCCCTCTAAGGTCTCAGATCATAGAATCACAGACTGGTTGGGGTTGGAAGATCACCCAGTTCCAACCTGCCTGCCATGAGCAGGGACACCTTCCACTAGACCAGGCTGTTCAAAGCCTCATCCAACCTGGCCTTGAACACTTCCAGGGAGGGGGCATCCACAACTTCCTTGGGCAACCTGTTCCAGTGTCTGACCACACT
>NW_010311482.1:19017-29158 GCF_000700745.2 Antrostomus carolinensis
CCCTGGACCTGCTCTGATGCAGCCCATGGCCTCTGGGCTGCGAGCGCACATTGCAAGCTCATGTTGAGCTTCTCGTCCACCAGCAACGCAAGTCCTTCTCTTCAGGGCTGCTCTCCATCCACTCTCCACCCAGCCTGTTACTGACATTTTCATTCTCTTCCCAGACCTCAACTTTCCTGGCTGTGTCTTCATGCTTAGGACTTGCTGCTGTAGCAGTACCTATTAAGAGCAGCTTGTATTTGTTATATATATACATATATAACATATATATATATATACAGAGCCTGAGAGCAAAATTACTCCATATTTCACTCATGCAAAGCATGTGGAAGTCACAACACCAAGCTCTTCCCTGTAGCTTGTTCACAACCACCCTGCAAGTTCTAAGAGTAAAGGAAAATTTCATCCCAGAGCAGCTAAGTACAGAGTTTGAAGCCTCAGACAGCTTTCTTGCACACACTGATATTGTTTTAGGAACTTTATCAGCTCTAGACATGATAAATTAAAGGATAAAACTCGAGTATATATAAGCCCTATTGCCACTGTGACCTCCTCAAGAGCATCAGTTAGACTTTTACATATCCTACTTTGCCATGCAGTTTTAATATTGGAGCTGGATCTCTGAATAGGAAGAAACCCAACAAAACTGAGAGTCCTTAAGTCATGATGGCTACAAGCAGCTCCAGCTGGAGATCCCCACCCAGCTGCAGTGGTGACACCATGGCTGGGAGGAGGAAAGCCCCATACACCCTTCAGCTGAAAGCTCGTGCGTTGGCAGACCACAACCTTGAGTGTGTAGAAATATATGAAAGAGCTGAAAATACTATGTTGAATTACACCCAGGCTACTAGGAAGGTAAGTGCTGTTTATTGTCCTTCTGATGGCCCTCAGGTCATTGTAAAAATAAGACTCAGCAATGAAACCAATGTAAGGAAACAGCACTTCGGCACCAAGTTACCCTTTTCCACTAGCGATTAAGTAGTTGCCATGGAAATGAAGCTGATCTTGCCTGACCTATTTTTCCTATATGTGGTGGTCATCATGTGAAGTATTACTTCTTGCAGTGGCATCCGCCTTGACAAATACCTAAACTTGAAATAAAAGGATCACATTTTTCAGGGCTCAGGCATACACCCCGCTTTTTTTCCATCAAAGATACTAACTGCAAAAGTCACAGCTACATTTATTTCACAGTCAATTTTTAAAGTATGGTTTACATTTTTAGACTGTTTATTTGAAATGTGAAGTCACAGGAAACACGTGCCACCACTCTGAAGCCAACGGTATCAGAAGTGCTCATTATTGCAAGAAAAAACATCAGATTGAAAAAGGCAGACAGCAAGAGGATGCAAAAACTGGGAATGCTAACCACCATGAGTCTACTGGAAAGCAAAACAAAGGTAATGGGTGCAATTTTTGTTCAGAAAGTGTCATTTTTTATTTAAGAGGTCTACCCAACACTGGCTGACCAGCCACCTGTGTTGGTCTTCTGCCACCACTCTCTTCTGTGACATAACGTTTAATTCCACTCCACCTAGTGCCAGTTGTCCAACTGTGACACCAAAACACAAAGGCACCAACTAATCCAAAACTAGCCCATAAGATTCCTCCTGAAGTCTTTCCACAACAGTGGCTCAAATGGGCCACAACATTGGTGAAGGGTTTAGACGGGAAGCTGTAGGAGGAGGGGCTGAAGGCGCTTGGTTTGTTCAGCCTGGAGAAGAAGAGACTGAGAGGAGATCTCATCATGTTCTAGAACTTCCTCCCAAGGGGAAGAGGAGGGGCCGGTGCTGATCTCTTCTCTCGGGCCACCAACGCCAGGAGCACAGGAAATTGTAAGAAGATGTGGCAGGGGAGGTTGAGGTTGGCCATGAGGAAAAGGTTCTTGAGGCAGAGGGTGGTGGAGCAGTGGAACAGGCTCCCCAGGGAGGTGGTCATGGCACCAAGCCTGACAGTATTGCAGAAGCATTTGGCCAACATGTGCCCTCAGACACATAGTCTGAATGTTGGGGTTGTCCTGTGCAGGGCCAGGAGTTGGACTGGATGATCCTTGTGGGTCCCTTCCAACTCACAACATTCCATGATTCTATGAAACAAACATATACTTTGACATGTCCTGCGCTTGAGGATGGAGATCCCCCCACCTCTCTGGTGACCTGTCCTGACCTGCACCATATTTCCAGGAAAGTTATTTACTCTCATGTCCAGCCCAAACCTCAACTCATGGCTTTTGTCCCTTGTTTTATCTCTTGACATTACGAAGAAGAGTGTGACTCTGTACTTTTGAAACGGCCCCTGCAGTAACGGAATATCGTTCTTAAATCCCTTCTTAGTCCTCTCTGGGTCAGTCTCACCAGGCTCATGAGGGGTCAAAACTACATTGCTCAGGTGTGGCTTCTCCAGCACTGATTAGAGGGATTAAATGCCTACCTTGACCTGCCAGCTGTGTTCTTCCTAATGGACTTGTGGATGCACCCTCCCTGGAAGTGTTCAAGGCCAGGTTGGATGAGGCTTTGAGCAACCTGGTCTAGCAGAAAGTGTCCCTACTCATGGCAGGGGGGTTGGAACTGGATGATATTTAAGGTCCCTTCCAACCCAAACCATTCTATGATTCTGTGAGTATTCATGATGACAGTACACTGTTGGATCCTACTCATCTTGGCTTCCACTGTATGGCCCAGGTTCTTTTCTATAGACCTCTGATCCATCCAGTCAGCCAGTCCCTGGCCTCTGCCAATGCATGGAGTTATTTCACCCCAGGAACAAAACTCTACCCTGTACTCCATGTCGAGTTTCATGAGGTTGATTTTGACCCAACAGACAAATTTCTCAAGGTCCCTCTGAAATGAAGGTCCATTCTTTGGCTTGGCACAAAGAAGCCCCTTTTCCCTAATTTATCCCTGGATGCGCATTTGCTGAAGATGACTCTGTTCCACCATCCAGGCTGTCAATGGAGACATGGAGTATCTGCCCCAGTATCAACCCCTAACATACTCTGCTTTGCACTGGCACCAGCTCAACATCAAAGCTGTTAATCACCTCTCTCTCTGAGCCCGAAAGTCCTGCCAACTTTCAACCCATCTAACCATCCATGCAGCCAGCCCATTCGTCCTCAGCTTCCAAATGACAACACTGCAGGCAATAGTGTCAAAAGCCTTTCTAAACCCAAACCAAATGACATCCGCTGCTCTCCCCTCAACCTCCGAGTAATTTCATTGTGCAAGGAATCCATCACCGACAGAGCAGAAATGTCTTTCATTATTTCTCAAATATTCTGTCAACAAATTATTCAGCCCTAAAGCTGCATTTTTTATCAAATAAATGGTTTGCCAAAATGCTTTGCCTGGCATTGTGTATTTGTAAGATTTTTCATTAGGATCAAAAGACAGTTTGGATACACAGTTTTCAAACATGAAGCCTAAGATATCCTTCTAGCAATTAGTCTGTACTCCAAGTTTTCCACCAGCTGTGGAAAAAAAGACTCTCTTTCTACTCCTTTCTCTCCCTAACATTGTGCATATTTTAAGTGTTTCAATTTGCACGCAGATAAGCCTGGTTTCCTTGGAGCACATTAGTAATTCTCTAAAAGTTTTGTTTTCACTGAAGACCTCAGCTGGTTTTCCAATTATCAACTCAAGTCAATGACCAGTTTGGCAAGGAGAAAAAGCACCAGCAAACAACCCAAAGGCATGAAAGACCCCGGCCAGACCCAGTGCTTGTATACAAGCGCTGACAAGAGTGTTTCTCTGCCTTGGACTTTCATGGTTAATAGAACAACATTGGTGAAAACCACTGGGATTCATTTAACGTGACTTGTCCACTGCCTATTTAACTATGGCTTTGGACCAGAAGAGAAAAAGCGTTAAAGGAATGAAGAACATCTACGGTATAAAAGACAGCCCAGTTTTCAGTATCTGTTGATTTAGGGTGCAAGCTGATAGACTGTTCAGTCCCATGCAAGCATCTCATTTGGGCAAACGAGAGCAAAATATTTATCGCCATCATCAAAGTACTCAGCTTTGTTTGTAGATTAAGGTGCTTAATCAATTGTAATTGAAAACCTGTTAAATAGTTTAAGGCATGGAATAATGTTATTTACTCCCAAGTCTGCTAACAAGCTGAGGGCTTCCATACATGATCAAATACACAACAGTGAAATTCTGGCATTTCTTCTTAGAAGAAGGGAAAAAAAAGATACAGAAGCTAAACTTCAGCCTGTAATCAGCCAAGAAATGCTCAGGATACTCACTCCTCTGAAAAATGATAATAATAAAGATAATAATCCTCCTTTCACATAGGAGATGATGCATGTTAATATATGATTAACTGCGCAAAAGGCAGTGAAGTTTGGAAGCCTCCAACTGCATTTCTACCAAAATACAAAAGGTTTTTGGAATGGCTGCCAGTGAGAAGGCCAGTCTCACTTTGCTTGGTCCAAAAGTAAAGCATTTTATATCAGACACTTGGCACTGCTGAAATCCTTCTCCTGAGCATCACTGAATGATTCCTTTGAGGACAGGAGACTGTCAGATGCTTTGGTTGGTATCTATTTGTGATTTGAGGATGAAAATAGACACAAGAATAGAGACTGTCTGATGCAATAACATGTTGGATAGGTGGATAAATGTTTTTTTATGAGAAATGTCAGACACAAGGACAAGCTCTGAAATGTCTGTGACTATCAAAGAGCTGCATGCTAATCAAGGGCTCCAAAACCAGCTTTGGGGCCCATGAGAGTTAAATGGGTCATGGGAAACTTATCCTTAAAAAAGAAGGTTAAGAAACAGACCTGGATCTTCAAATCTACCATGTTGTCTTTACTTTTCACCCACCAAGGTGAGTCTACCTTGCTGAGACTTTGAGAGCTTTCAGATGCAATATCTCCTCCTAAATCTGCTGTGTTTGTGCTTTCACTTTGATTTCTAACCCATTGATTAACAGATTAAAAATCTGATCCTGATCACTTCAAAGGAGCTGAAGGGCTTTGACCTCTTTGGATGGGAGCTCTGGACACTTGGCCCAACTCAGCCTCCCTGGTCAAACCATGAGTGATGTTAAGTTTGGGCACACAGGCAGCATGACAAACTGGGAATGTCAGTGGCCATAGAAGAGAGATAAATGGACGAGCTTCACAGCCCTTGCTATTTTCTACAGTAAACCATACCAGTATTGTTTTATACATGAAGGAGTAAAGACACTTGCATTTCACCTGGATAAAAGGCTGCAGGACTAAGTTTTCTGTGATTCCTCCTAAACTTTAAAACTCCTATCAATACTTGTATAAGTCACTCTCAATGGGGATCAGTTCAATTATGAATAAGAGAGCAGTAAATTGGAAAAGTCAAATAAACTGTGTACTCTGATTTTTGGTGCAACACAGGAATTAGGATTTTTTGAACTAATTGCTTAAAGCAGAAAACAATTTTTAGAAAAATATTAAAACTTGATTTTTCAAATGGATGATACAATGCATCATAACCTTTTTCATATTGTTTCACTAGTTAGGCGCTACCTTTGTCAGAACACCAGGGCTACTGCTACCCTAGCTCAACTTCTGGCCACATTTCTTCCTTTTTTAAAGAGCCTTTTTTTTTATAAAAGACTTTTCCCTGCAAAGACTCCTGTCAACTGTGACCACGTTACTCCGTTATCTTCTCTAGTTAGACCAGCTTCCTGGGTCCCTCAGTATCAGGCAACTGTTCCAACCCCATACTTGCTTCCATGGCTCTTCTCTCAACTCTGTGCTAGGTACCTTTCCGTGTCCCTTCTGAATTACGAATAGCCAAGGTGGGCGAGACCTCACAGCTGCAGAGTGTACACCATATGGAAGCTCATGCAACTGTCCTGGTTTTGACTGTCTGTCCAAGGATTTCTGAAATGGTTTTTTGTCCTGGCATTGTATCAGTTTCATTTCCAGCCATTAATGTAGACCCTCCAACCCTTTTCTAAGCTAGTTTTCAGCTGCTTCATGACAGGTCAAGCTCCTCACAGGTGTCTGATTACAGAATTTCAATGCTTCCACACTTACCATCTAGATGTGTTTCCACAGTAAAAGACCAGAAAAAAACTTCCCATGGCTTACTTCCCACAAGCCCACTGTTCCTATCATCTTCTTTTACGACCCAAATCCCGTTTCATTTGCTATATATTTTGTCCAAGATCAATATCAGCCCATTTAACCAACAGTAGCCTGACATAAACTCTTGTCTTCCACTTCTGGGACCTCTGAGCTGTTGCAAGTTTCATTAAAATCAGTGTTAATAACCAAAACCCCACCCTCAACAACTCATCGAAGCAAGCTACCTAACCTTGTTGCTTTTAAAATAACTAATCCTAACAGCTGCTGAACTTCACCATCAACATACTGAACAGCTATATTACTGTGGATTTCCACCATTTCCAATTTATTTTTCTTTCTTTGGACAGCATTATCATTTCCACACCTTACAATCCAGAGTGGGACCAATATTATGATGACTATTAGTTTTTTCCTCTTGTGTGGCCCTTAGCACTAAAAGTTCTGTATTTTTGCTTCTTTTATCACAAGTCTATACTTTTCTAGAGTTCCTACTTCATCACCACCATCCTTCCTTAGACATCCCTAAGGACAGTGAGTGTCAGTAGCATCAGTATGCTTCAGCAGGTGCCTGCTGTCTTAAATATCTCCTAAATACCAAATTTCAACTCAATGCTGTTTTGTCTTTTATCTATCTCTTCCACTCTTTTGGTATGGGAACCCAAACTGGGACTGTTCCCAACTGGCTTCTCTGGACAGCAACAGCTAAGTATCTCTGGGAGCCCACAGGTGGTTTTGGTTCAGATTGGTCTGAACTGCTACCCTATGCTGCTTCACCTGCATGCAATCAAATTGGTCAAGTAACAGGGTGTATCTTCTAGTTCCCATTATGACATTGGAGATATCTTCTATTTTACAAGATGAGTGATTGCCTATTTCCATCTCTCTACAGTTCCACAGAACGTCTCTCTAGTTAATCCATCCACTACAAGTCACAACTGCTGCTCATCATTGCTCATCTTGGAACAAAATGTAAACACGGAGAATAAACCATGCTCTGAAAAACCTTCAAAACGTCTCATCTTTTGCAATCCATGGCAATTCAGCAATCTTTAATGCTTTAATACCTGTTTAATACCTGTAATACACTGTTCAGCTCTGCACAGCTAGGGCATGAACAACTAACCTGGGCATTTTAAATAGTTGATAGATCAAAGGCCCAGAGATTGTCACCATATGGCATCTGCAGAATAACAACCTCACAAGTCTTGCCTGGTTCTTCTGGGCTGCCTCCTCAGCTCATCTCTTGGAAGGGAAACCTCAACAAAGCCAGACAAGGCTGTCCAGGATGTAGCTAAGTGCTGCAGATCTTGACTTCGAGATCACGCTACTTTTCTTGAGTCCTAAATTTTAAGTCATACTATGATGTGATCAGAATAAAATAACCTTAATATCTAATAATTTAATCTACCTTAATATTTTTTCAGTATAAACCCCAATCATAGTCAGTCTACTCCTCACTGCATTTTAGCAAGCAATGGAAAACAATCTTCTTGGTATATGCAGACACAAATATCCACATAATATTACAACACAAAATGTTCATTTGGTAAGGATTAATTACTTCAAACAAATCTTAACACCTTAATACATCTCCTGTTATGCCTAATGTTCCGCATTGAGACGTGAAGAGCTTGATTGCTTTGCTGTTACAGAAAACACAAATGTCTGCCTCGTTTCTCAGCCTGGTTTGCTCTGGAGCTCAGCAAGGTGCTGTCCTCCAAATCCTGACAGCAATGAATAGTTAGCTGGCGAGCCAGGACTGGTTCTGACTTAACACAAAATTACCGACAAGAGTTTCCTTTCTCCAAACAGGCAGGATGTTGGATGTAACCATCCCTGATGGCTCTGATGCACCACTGCAAGAACAGAAGACCAGACTCTGATCCCGTTTGTATCAGTATAAACCCACGCCCACACTTTACCAGTAATTACATCCTATTGATTGATCTGTACCTGAGATCAGACTCTACAGGTGTTGAGAAAAGTAAAGCAAAATTGCCATTCTTCTCATTGTGGGAAGAAATTATAACTGATGACAAATAAAAAAGATAGTATTCACCCTAAAAAAATAAAGGGCAGGGGGGGTGGACGGACAACACTTGGAAATTAAAAAGGAAAAACAAATACTATAATTTTTAAACCAAGATAAAAAGTCCAAAATTGAATTCCTGACATCACTTCTCCTTCTCTATTAATTAGCAGCTATACTGCAGCAGGGCACTAAACCACTCCAGGAATACAAGTATCCCCTAGAGCTCTAGCCTTCATATAACCCTGCAAGAACACACACAAAACATCACTGAGACAAGCTCTTCCATTGACCAATCACACAAAATGGATTATTTCACCAAGCTGTGGCCTGATTCTGGTTTGACTTCAGTTTTTTGACTGCCTTCCCCGCCAACACCGACCCCCTTGCCAGTTTGCTTCCCATAGCTCTTTGGCTGGTTATCTTCAGCTAGTTTTACAAAACAGAAGCACAGCCCATCCTTGCATTTACCTCCAGGAAAATGGCAAGAAAACCATTTTGGAGCTGCTGTTGGATAGTGTTTCAAATTTGGGGTTTTTTTTAACTAAAGAATGAGACACTCCCTTGATCTTCCTAAGAGCAGCTGCTTTGTGAGGCTTGTCATATAACAAATGATGGTATTTTGACTGATCTGAATAATGGAATGTCTTCAGTTCTCAACTACTTCTTGCTTGTTTCTGCTAAATTAAAAAAAAATATTCTCTCTTCCAACTTAGATGGCAGGATTGCTGACTCAGTTAAATTACTTTTATGTTGTGTTTTACCCCTGCAACAGTGAGTCTTTATGCTTGATCTTTCCTTCCTTCTTCCTATGCAAGGTTACAAAGCTTCGTTGCTATTACCTTTTAATGTTTAGCAATGAAAGAATTCTCCTTCTCTTCTCTTTCTACACAAGTAATCTTGAGGGACCCAAATGGCTACATGTGGGCCTGCAAAACAGATTTTATCTGGACAATGTTGACTTGAAACCACTACAACAGAATAACCTAAAAGGAGCTTTTATTTAAATAAAATTAAGATCTTGTGCCTATGGAGATCATGAGTCCACTTTTGAAGGTGCTTTTCCCTACTGATAAAGTCACTATGGGGGGAGAAAGGACATACATGGCTTCATTCTCTTTTGAAATGTAAAGACGTTATCTCATGTAGGACAGCAATCCTACCAGCAAATTAGATTTTACCTCATTAAGAAAACTCACAGCTGAATGAAAAAAAAAAAAGGGAAAGAAAGTTAAATGCTTTCTCACCATCTGCAGACATCTTACTACTGCTACCACCGTGGCCTCTGTTACACAGCCCATGGTTTCCATTTCTGCACCCCCTGGTCTCTGCAACTGGTTGTTTCCCACTAGATATTTCAATTCATAATTTCTGCAGGGCTTTAAATTGCCCCACAGATGGACCTTCAGAGTGAAATCACTGTCTGTCACCTGCCTGGGGTAAATTATTTTCAACCACATTGCAGACCGGCAGTGGTAGCAAAATGGAAATCACAGCACATCCCGTTGAGACTTGCTTCGGTGTCCAAAGGAATAGTCTGTGCAGAGAGGGTAGGTTTAGGTTGGACATAAGGAAGAAATGTTCTATGATGAGGGTGGTGAGGCACTGGACAGGTTGCCCAGAGAAGCTGTGGATGCTCCTCCCTGGAAGTGTTCAAGGCCAGGTTGGATGAGGCATTGAGCAACCTGGTCTAGTGGAAGGTGTCCCTGCTGATGGCAGGGGGGTTGGCACTACAGGAGCTTTAAGGTCCCTTCCAACCCAAACCAGTCTATAATACTAAGATTCAATAACATTAAAATAAGACCTAGACTTATTCCCATTTGTATTAATCCACATTTCAAATACAACAGACACTGTGACCAACGCTATCGTCAAGGCAGTCCAGGGTCTGCTGTCTTCAATCCTCTTAATCTGGTTCTTGCAGCTGATTAAATTGATTGAAATGCTCTCATGTAAAAAAAAAATAAAAAAGGCAATTATTCCTCCCCCTTCTCATGCTTTGAATCATCACGAACATGAGACTTTCGCCTTCA
>NW_010311482.1:29202-34270 GCF_000700745.2 Antrostomus carolinensis
TTAGATTAAAACATATTCGGTCACTACTAAATTTCCATTTCTTAAAAAATGTCTGTCCCAGCCCCCTTATTGCATTAAAAGCATTCAAGGAGGCTAGATTGTGGCTATTACAATAAATCATTACAAAAAGATATTTTTAAAAAACCCTTAACCTGGCCTTCTCTCCACCAAAAGATGAGAAAGACTATTTTTCTTGTTAAAGGGCAGAAGAAAATTGACAGTTTGATACCGTGGCGCATCATTTCAGTTCTGCTTCAGCGCCTGCCTGTGCACTGCCGTGTGGTGAAACCACCTCCTCACGCTCAGCTGCCTGCAAACAGAAGCTTCCTTCCAGATACCCTCAAGTGTCCCCAGAACAAACGGAATTTAAAGCAATGCAGTAAAAAACAAACAGACCAGACAGACAAGATTTTGTGTGATTTCCAAAGCCAAAACACAGTTTTTTTTTTCCACGTAGGGCTCCTGAAATACCACAAAACCCGTATCACAGGCTGTCTTCATACCTTATGCATGAGGCCAGGAGAAGGGAGGACCTCCTGAGAGCTCCTGTGTGCACCCTGGGTTATCTTCACCGTCTGCAGCCTAACACACAGCTTCTCATAGGAAATTACTGCTGAATCATTCCCACGCCTACCCAAGGAAATCTAACAGTCTTTTCCTTCTTTCTACCTTTAGGCCACCCCTAGTTTGCTTCTGACATCTTATTTACTATCTGGTTTGCATCCCGGAGGCTGCCTCCATCCTCCCCTGCTGTGGTGACTCATTAATGCTCTTCCCCACCGTGTGCACCTTGGCTGACCGCCCATCCCCAGCCTGCTGTTGCTCCCTCTTGCTTTTACCCAGGTGAGCTCAGTGATCCTTGGCAGCCCATTACAGCATCACTGAATCGTAGTAGTTGGAAAAGACCTTTAAGATCATCGAGCCCAACCATAAACCCAGTACTGCCAGTTCCACCTCTAAACCATGTCCCTGAGCACCTTGTCTACTCATCTGTTAAATACCACCAAGGAAGGTGACTTCACCACCTCCCTGGGCAGCCTGTTCCAATGCTTCACTACCCTTTCGGTGAAGAAGTTTTTCCTCAGACCCAATCTATACCTCCCTTGGTGCAACTTGAGGTCATTTCCTCTTGTTCTAACACTCGTTACCTGGGAGAAGAGACCGACCCCCACCTCTCTCCACCCTCCTTTCAGAGAGTTGTAGAGAGCAAGATCTCCCCTCAGCCTCCTTTTCTCCAAGAAGAAGCTGCCCCATGTTGACGCAGGCACAGGTTTGCAGCAGTTTGCATGAATTATAGCCTGGGATGTGGCTCTCTGTGTGCTCCAGTTTGTTGTTAACAGTGAGAAACCCAAGCTGAGCAACACAAAGCTAGTGGTAGTACGGATGGCTTTCTAAAATGTCTATTTTCCCAATGCTAGCTGAAACACGTGATTTATCTAACCAAAACACAGATTTAACACACAATTTATCTAACCAGATTTCAGTCTTGCAAACCCTCTCAAGCCATCTTAGCCTGCCCCGCTAAAGCTCCAGGTATTACTCAGTGTAGGTCCTCATGGCAGTATGAGTTTAATGTGACCTTCAGAGAGTCAAGGGCTAAGCTGTACTTCCATCTCATCTTAAAAAACCCCAAACAAAACAACTGAAAGGGACAGTATATAGAGGGTTTTTTTGATTTGTTGCACACAAGTATGAATTCATTCTTCATTCTGAGGATCAGTGAGGAGTCCTATAACACCATTAAACCTTCCTGCACTAATTGTGCTCAAAGCTGAGTTGATTTTCTGCCTGCTTGATAGTCCCTCTTACCTACCCTTTTGCTCACAATTATGAAAAAAGCTAATTTTAACCCTCACTGTGGACTCAAGGTGGCTGTAGACCTCAGCCAAGAATTAACTAGGCGGACATCTGCTCTTAAAGTGTTCCCATTGTTTCCAGGTGCCCTCTTCAAAGCTGGCCCTTGTGATGTGGAAAGACTCCATCCATTTATTCTCTCCAGATAAAATTGAAGCCCCCTCCTTGGAAGCTGGTCAGGTTGGATGAGGCTTTGAGCAACCTGGTCTAGTGGAAGGTGTCCCTGCTCATGGCAGAGGGGTTGGAACTAGATGATCTTTAAGGTCTCTTCCAACCCAAACCATTCTGTGATTCTGTAAAAACTGCCACATAACAGATGTGGGCTAATGTAGATCAGTCATTGAATCTTCCCTCTCTTAGCAGACCTGTTGGGTTCATGCAGCATGAGGTGACAGAAGGAACAGTGCATCTTTAGAGAGAAAGGAAGATACTACTTGACAGCTCTACAAATTCAAGTAAAATCGTGGGTGGCATACGATCCACCTCGCTTGAGTTACACTAATAGGAAAGATCAAGGGCTGCAAAATGTCATGTGTGAATGCTTCAGAAGAAACAATTCAGAGCTTTCGCAGGCAGGAGTCAGAAAGCCAGCTCAGCTGCAAAGCAGATAAATTATGTATCTATTACCTCTCCCTGGTTTTACACTTTCCTGGGCTTCTTATTATGGTCAGGATGGGGCATGGTACAAGAAGGTGAGGTGATTTTCAAGTTTTGTCATCTCATCTACAGCTCTCCATCCAACAAACCATAATCTGGGCATAAGCTTTCTTGTCACCATATCAATAGCACAGTTCATGGATCGCATGTTTGATCTGGTGCTCATCAGCCCAGACAGCAACAGTGAAAGTCAAGGTAGGGTAACTCTATCTTCTTGGTTGCCTTTGAGGTCAGACAGAATCTGATCATGACATAACAGTCCACCCTGCTCCTTCTAGGGCCACTCCTTGGACTGTCTTTGAAAATTTGCATGTCCCGAAGGTAGGTGATGGCCAGATCTTGTGTTTGTGAACACCCTTCAAGTCAATGCTCTTGGCCCTCAAAGTCTTGGACTGCATACCTCTCATTTTGGCCTTGAGCAACATCTTGGGATGAAAATGACACCAGTCTAGATGGGCTGCTGGTTTGAACCAGCACATTTTTCTTACATTTAGCTTTGTATTCACAACAGATGCTTTTATGTGTCTTAGAGAAGTAATTTCCCTTTTCCTCTTTCTCTGCTATACCCCCTGTTCCCTTTGTCTACGTTCCAGTGCTCCACAAAAGTTGTCTTCTTTAAGCCAAATCTCGTTCTGCAGATTTAGTCAGCTGAAACAATCTTAACATACATACTTCACCAACTCACCATCAATCTCCAACTCTCTTTTTCCAAAGTATCTCCTCCCTTTGCCTCACGCTCTTAATTTTGCTCCCACTTCTATCCAGTATAATTTCACCCTAAGATTCACTTCGGGAAACATTTCATGTGAAACTGCAGGCAATCTTCCCAAGACACAGTCGTTTAATAAAGCTTCACACATTTTTGTATTTGCTTTCCTCTCACTGATAAATGACTTGCATGAAATGCAAAGCCTTCACTCTAAAATCACCATGCTACTCACACAGCCCAATTTCAGTACATGTCGCCACAATTAAATATGTGGCTACACAGAAAAAACTTTACCAGCCTGAATCCCCACGCAGATAAGCCATGAGTGCATTTCTTAGACATAACCAGCTCAGCTCTGGCATGTCTGCGCAGATCAAAACTTCCCACTTAAGCCAATTTGGAGTCAGATAAAACTGTCAATGAGACTCAAGATCAAGCCAGAGCCCCACAACAAAACGGAAAAGGCTGAAGAGCGGCATTTTCTGGAGAGCGGCATTTTCTCAGATGGATTAAAGTTTTTTACATTAACATGAAGCTTAAAGTTTGGGTTAACAAGATACTTTAATTTTCTTTCTATCAATACTACTGAATTTTTATGTATAAGATTCAAGATTGTGTGTGTATGTGTGAACTTCCTTTAAGTTTCCACTTCTAAAGCTAGATCTTGCCTCTGAGGTGACAGAGTATTCAACATTCGTTCTCCTGAACTGTTCCAGGGTCTTGGATGAATCAGAGTTTACACAGTGAACTCTTTTTAGTGAACATTCAGATTTTTTTTTTTTTTTTTTAATACAATATTTATTCTTCCAAGGCATTCTGGTCTTTAAAATTTTATGATTTAGTAGGAAATTATTACATTTGCCACAACATAAGGCTTTACCCCATCTTTTATTTCCTGAATAAATTTATTTTATAAATAGCTGTTTCCTTAACTGAAATATTCAGATCTTGCTCAAATGGAATTATTTTTAGTACAGGCTTGACAAGGCAATCATTCTAATGTAAAAATGAACATTGCAGTGAGATGGACAGTTGATTTTAACATAGCTGTAACCTCCACTGCACAATGATGCTCTTTCTTGCTTGCATAAAGGGTAAATATATTCAATGATATACAGAAAGCACTAAGTTGGGTAAAAACTAAATAAATGTTTAGCAAAAAAAAAAAAAACCCAATACCATGAGGAGTTACTAAATCTACAGTACAATATTATATTTTAACTTCTTACTGTTAGCTGCACTATGCACTAGCTTGATCCATCATTGACTTAGCCACATAACGAGCTTCTGAAAATTTGTGTTTCAAAGAGAATCATTGGCATGATTTGGCATTCAGCATATACACAGGGATCAAAAAATGGTCTGGATTTTCCATCCCTTACTTGAAGCAGGTGCTGCTAGTGAATTGGGCCATCTTTTGATCACTTCAATGATTATCTGTTGACTTTACAAGCAGCAGAAAGGCATACACAGACCAGTTCCTTATAAATACTATGAAAAGGAGGATGTTCCCTTGCTCCTCACTCCAGTTTACTGTAGTTGATTTAGAGAAATCAGAAAAGTTATCTCAAGTTTTACAAGCCCATGAAAACCATGTATGACTTACTACCCCTTACAGAATCACAGAATGTTGTGAATTGGAAGTGACCCACAAGGATCATCAAGTCCAACTCCTGACCCTGCACAGGACAATCCCAACATTCAGACCATGTGTCTGAGGGCACATGTTGGCCAAATGCTTCTGGAATATTGTCAGGCTTGGGGCCATGAGCATCTCCCTGGGGAGCCTGGTCCAGTGCTCCACCACCCTCTGCCTCAAGAACCTTTTCCTCATGGCCAACCTCAACC